>NC_092505.1:39629479-39929479 GCF_047511675.1 Marmota flaviventris | reverse complement strand
TCTGTGATAGAATAAGCAGGTTCAGTTTGTTAACTTCAATGACCTAGTTTACTGGAGTAGTTTAAAAAACAAAAGAACAAACAAGTTCCCTGTGAGTGTTTTTAGCTGAATTCCTTCTGTCCAGATGGCTCCTACTACCAAGCCAGAGACATGTAGACCCTCTCTATTTCCTGCTGATTTGTTTATAGTGGCCCTTGATTGCTATTAATGATCCCCAGCTGTAGTGGCTACCTAGTTCTGTCTCCCATTTCTTACACCCTCATTAACCCCCTGGGGGTGGGTTCCAGCTTCTCTGCTGTATGTTTTTTCTTCACTTGTTTGCAAAAGAAAGAAAACTTTAATTTCCAGAACTTCCTAGGAAAATAGAAAAGCAAAGATAATTAGATGATTCTGGGGAGAGCTTCTTTGACTTTTATTTTTCTTAACTCATACAACCAAGTACATGTTCATTGCAATTATTTTTAAAGAATAAATTCTGAAGCACCTGAAAATACAGAAGACTCACGCATGCACAGATATCTATCCAATGCAGATTGTTCGGGGAATTATTTTGGGCAAAGTTCTGTCAACTGTGTAAGGTTTTTCATTGCCCACAGCCCACTCCTAACTACCACCTCCCACTCCTTCTTTTTTCTTGCTTTTTTATTTTAGGTGCTGAAGACATAAACAAATAAAAATATCATGGGGCTAACCAATTTCCCTTATGTTCAGAATGGGATATTTCTGTAGCCTCTGCTCAGAATAGAGCATTATGCATAGGAAACAAGGATGAAATAGAGAACTCACTTGACTTCCATTCTGTTAACATTTAGGTGGAACACCAGGCAGATATAGTGCCATGTATTAAAGTGAACAGAAGTGAAGTGCCTTGTGACTTTGGTGTTCTTCTGACTTTTCTTTTGTGCTTTTTTCTCATCCTTTATTTAATGGTTAAAGCTATGAAATCCTTTGGAGGATTTTAATGTACCTCTTTGTCTTTTAGTGGGACACTTAATGATAACTAATATTCTCAGACCATATTCTAACTGCAAGGTACTGTGCCATGTACTTTACATGTGTTAGTTCTTATTTCTTGCAAAGACTTTTTTGAGTTAGATATTTAAATCTTTTCCTTTTACAGAGGGAGATATTAAGATTTAGAGAGACTGGTTATAAATATTATGGAGGTTGTGCATCTTTAATAATAATTAAATACATGCATTATCTAGCAAATATTCCTCAAGCTAGGGCTCTGAAGTCAAAACACATGAAGAAGACATTGTAACCATTCTTTTTTTTTTTTTTTTTTTTAAAGTTGTGAACTAGGGCCAGGGAGGAAGCAGCAAATAAGCAGCAAATCTCCAGGCCTAGTATTAGGAGCAGCTGTGGAGGGATGTGTTGGATTAAATTATTTAATTTGTTGAATCAAAGAGATTCATTACTCTCATCACTTTTCCTTTTTAAGAAAGGAAGAACATAATGCTTTTTTCCCCCCTGACTCCCTGGATGGTAGAAAGAAATCCACACCTAATAAGAATTTTAAACATATAATATACACTTGAAAAACAATATACATTTTTAAAATAGACACTTTTTTAAAATGAGAAGATTGAAAAGTTCTCTGATAGACTTAAATGCCGTAAATTAACACTCAGGTTGTAGCAAGTCTCATAATATGACATATTATTTTAGCTTTATGAGTAATTTCTCTGGTATATGATGACCCGGTTCTCTGAGGGAGTTGCTTTTTACTTGCACTAAAAATCAGTCAACACTGGCTACTCTCTTACAAATAGCTTCTCTGTCTAAAAATAACCATTATCAGACAGTGTGCATTTAAAGCTTGACCAACAGGGTTGCTGAACTAATTCCCCTGGTATAATTACATACACTATCCAAATTACAGTGTGCTTTAAGTGAAAAGATACATTCCAAAAATCAAATGAGGACTTGGGGAATTGCCCACATTTAACCAAATAACCAGCTGTGAAAATGCTAACACGCAATTGATCTACTGCAGCGTTTGAGAATCATGGAGGTCGTTTAGTTCAATACTCAGATGGTTACCCAGCAGGGCCGGAGGCTTTGCAGGTCCAGCAGTGACTGATATTAGTCATTGCTGGAAATGATCAAAAAGGCTGACTGTGCCTCTTTGAATCCAGCTACCATTTCATTCACATATTCCTCTCCTCAATTCCCATACCCTTTAAATTTCCTCCCTAAAATTTAGCTAAAAGACTTTCATTAGATGATTTTCCTCTTCATCCGATTTCTTACTCTTAGAAATAAGAAAATTTAAGCAGACATACAAAGGAAATATATGAATTTTAGGCCAAAAAATATGTTTTTTTTTTTTTCTGGTATCTCTTTCTTTCATGGTTTTTGTTTGTCTATGCCTCATTCTGTAGTCAAATTTCCTTTTTTGATGATGCAAGACCGAAAGTAGTCAATTACAACTTTTCTTATGCTTAAATAGCAATTAAAACAGAAAATGTTGAAAAATTCTACTTTCACAGAGTCTAAAGTTTCATGGAAAGCCGTGTTAATATGTAAAAGAGTTTAGAAACATAAAACTAGAAGGAAAATGAACTATCAAGCTGACAGAAGCTTTAAAAAAATAATAAAAAGATCTTATTGTGTCTGTTTCAACTGTCCAAAGTGATGTTTGTTTACATATAGATAATAAATGGTTACTACAGTGAAGCTAGTTAACATATCCATCCTCTCACATACCTTTTGTTTATGTGGCATGTGCAGCTAAGACCTACTCATCTAGTAGGAGTCCCAAACCGTACAGTTTTATTAATCACAGTTCTGAGATTATACATTAGTTTATAAATTGTTCCTCTTATATATCTGCTACTTTGTTCCTCTGACCTACATCTCCCTATTTCCTCCCCATATTCTGACAGAAGCTTTTCTTTCTGAATTTGCTTAGCAGAACAGAACTTCTGCTAGAGGGAGGAAACGTGGTATTAGAGCCCTCTTCCCTAACTGGTCTTGAGATTCCTTTCCTGACACTAACTCATCTTCAGGTAATTTCTGTGGCCCCCCTTCCTCTAAGATTCCATGGATTCTAGGAATATGAACCTAGAGATTGTTTCCTAAGTCAGGAGGAAACCAGTTCAATCACAGACATCGATGTCTTCAGACTGAGAACTGACCATGAGGATTTTCCACCATCATAGCCTTAGTTTTAGAGCAAAGGAGAGAAGAATCTTGGTGATGATGCCGAAATGCTGCATTTAAAAAATATTTTTATAGTAGATGGACACAATACCTTTATTTTATTTTTATGTGGTGCTGAGGATCAAACCCAGTGCCTCACATGTGTTAAGCAAGCACTCTACCAACTGAACTACAGCCCCAGTCAAAATGAAATGCTGCATTTTGAATGATGAAATGCCATGGATTTTGAACTCTGATTTTTGGGGATAAACTTTGGTTTTACCACATGACCTTAGGTTTTCAAAAGACAACCTCTTTCTTATATGATTTAAATGGGAAACAAGGGCTACTTAGTGCTTCCGTTACACTCTTACTGCTTTGAAGTCAGACTTCTTATCACCTATTTCACCACCAAATATAAGAAATTGTCAGGATGCATAAAATAGAGCATCTTTTATTATCTGAATTTAAAACCCAGTGTCTGATTCTTCCTGAAATGATATTGTGGGTTAAATTTTCAAGGTCATGAGAATGCTTTGAATCTTGGGTCAAGTTGCAGGCTTTTCTTTGTCTCCTTTTGTGCAGGGAAAGAACACTATATTGAAATTATTGCTCTCTCACAAAATTTATCACAGATGACTGGCACTTATAGAAAACTACAAAATGTTTGATGGGTCTGGTTGAATTAAATTGCCAGGAGATAATAATGGTTGGTAGGGGAAGAATAATTACGTTAACCAGGCAAGCTACATTGTTTTTTTTTTTTTTTTTTTTTCCATTTTGAGAAAAGATGGGCCATTTTTTCTATAAACTTATTTTAAAATTTGTAATCTAATATTAGACCTGACGCTATATTGGTGGCTTCAAATAGTTTAATTTACATTATTTCCTCAGGTTAAACTGATAGCTATTTAAATACATATTATTTTTGGAAACAAGATTTTGACACTTGTATTCTGCTACTCAGCAGAATAAATACATCTGATTCTTCTCTTTCACCTAAGCTTAATTAATTTGTTGAGTTATTTGAAAAGACCATCACTACAAAACCAGTCCAACTCTTTCAATCCAAAACCTAACAAATATGCATAAGCTCGCTGGGCCAAGTAAAAAGAAGGAAAAGTCTAGTAATGATTAGAATTAGGGAGGGAATTTGGACAAGAAAGGAAATGTGTCAGCTAAAAAGTCTGATTTAGAGTCACCAGGCAAGAAAATTTGGAGGAAGTGATGTTATGAAACATCGGAAGGCCAGTTTACGTAGAAGTAGAACTGATGAAGTGGTGTACCACAAACACATCTTCAGATTACTGAAGCAAACAAACAAACAAATAAGAGGGCTAAAACCAAAAAGGCAGGATTGAAAAATGAGAAAATGCTTAGTTTCAAAGATAACCAGAATACAAGAAAACACATGACCTTAATAGAAATAGAGTGATAACATGGCTTATGGCTAAAACCAATTATTATAAGTAATGTCATAAATCTTTTTATGACTAAATATAATTATATTTGCATTATGGATAGGGTAGTGTATATTTTGGAAAATTGTAAGACATTCATGCAAACTACATCAGGGCTTACATTTATTTAGAAATCAAAATTATGAGATACCAATTAGCCATGTTAAAATAAAAACCTCTCTGTATATTGTGGCCTAGTTTAGATCTTGTTATTATCTATATTGTAGGTTATACTGCCTTCTAATGGTTGAAAAGTTTGGCTGTAATTTGGTGTTACTTTTAATTTTTGTTAGGGTAGCATTTATATTTTGCTTATTTCTGCTGATTTTGTTGGTGAAATGTCAGTAATGTTCAGATTGGCTTGTTATTAAACTGGAAAGAGATTACATTTCCTACTTGCTATTTGCCAATTTTTATTTTAAAACAAAAACTATTTTTAACCTACTTTTAGCAAGAGGAAAATAGAAGTTCAGTTTAATAAATTCGGCTATTTACTTAGTAGCAATTAGTATCCTTCTCTCAATTATACAATGTTCATAGTCAACTGTTTGGCCAAGTTAATTTCATTCATTCCTTCAAACTGTATTCTCCTTAAGCATGTCCCCAGGGGTAATAAAATCTGCAAGAAAGAAACATGATCTATGATATAAATAATAAATCTTATTTTTGCCATATTACTAGGTTAACCACATAAAAATAAGTACACTGTCCCCAGCATTGGCACTATTATTTTAGTTAGATTCTTTAATACTGCAGGAAAGGGGCACAAAGGAAGTACCTTTGACAAAGGGAGTTTAATAAGTCTGTTCAGAAATATATTAGGTGGAGAGCTATAAATGTGGGATGTACTATTCCTTTTGGAGAATTAAAATGATAGCTAATTATCATCTAGGATCTAACAGAAATGGGAACCATATTCTCATTTAACATTTTTATTTGTAAAAACAAGAAGCTTTGTTCAATTTATCACCTCTCTCATAGGGGATAGGTAGACATAAGTAATGGGAACATGAGTTAAGGGAATAACTTTGTAAACTGGGCCCACTGTGTTGACCCCTTCTTTCTTTCTTCCTTTCTTCCTCCTTCCATTCCTCCATCCCTCCCCCCTTCCCTTCTTTATTTATTTCAAAGGCAATTTACCTGCATCCCTGCCTGGCTTAAGTGGACAGGCTATGACATATTCTTCTGTTATCTGCAGGAGAAATGCAGGCTGAAAACACCAATAAAAAGAACACAAATTACTCTGGGGATGGGGGGGGGATTTTTGTGAACCTTACACAGACCACATCTCACAAATCAGGGAGATAAGGATAATCTCCACCTTCCCATAAAATCTGTAAGTACAATTGCAAGTAGATCTGGTCAGTATGGGCAAAGTGACCTATACATGTCAAGTACAATGGGCACTTCAATGTCTGATATCATCCTGCTGCCAGTGAAAAGATAAGAGGTGATCCTGGACGAACTCTAGGAACATTTATTGGGACCCCCCAAAAAACTGGAGGGTAGGAGGAATGCACTGGCCTCTCTGAGAGGACCTACTTCTCTTCCTCAACAATGTCCCCTTTTCTCTTTTCCTATCCCTTCAATAAACTCATGCCTGCTACATGTCTGAAATCTTTCTTATGTGATTGAAAGAATTGAAGTGAAGAGGAGGCCTTCACAGCTGGCTAAACATGGTGGTAGGGCTTTTGCACTGTAACATTTCAACATGGAGTGACTTGTTGGGTGAAATTTCAATCTAAAGTCCTCTAGAGATGGCTGGCTTCACTTTCCTGCTCGGTTGTGTTTCACTTAACCAGCACATTAATTATTACATCCATCAGTTGCGGCCAAAAAACTGAAGTTGGTTTCACTCAATACATGTTTGAAAACATCCTGAACAGGAAAGAGCCAGTTCTGCTTCTTTCCTTTACAGGGCTACAGTCTTGGCAGTCATTTGGGGTTACACAGATCCCTTGCCAGTATTACCAGTCAAAATACCATTTTCCATTAAGTAAAGATCATCTTCCTTTTTAAAAAATTAATTTTTTATTCTAATTAGGGATATATGACAGCAGAATGCATTTTGATTCATTGTACACAAATGGAGCACAACTTTTCATTTCTCTGGTTGTACAAGATGTAGCATTGCACCATATGTGCAGTCATACATGTACCTAGGATAAGGATGTCCATCTCATTCCACCATCTTTCCTGCCCCCAAGCCTCCTCTCTTCTCCCTTCCCTTTGCCCAAAGTTTCTCTGTTCTTTCCATGCCCTCCCTTATTGAAGTCAGTTAACCTAATTAAATTATTTTCTTATTTAATTTAGAAAATGTGGTGAGAATTAAAGGATTCAGGGAAAATGGTTATATGTTAAAATATTAAAATTTATTTTCTAATCAAGAGGTGTTTCCAATTGCTCACCTTTCTTTCTTGGAATCACACATGTTAAATTTGTGTGTATTGTATGTATTGAGGAATTTGTAAGTATTGTTTTATGAAAGCTAAGTTTTCAGGGTTCATTATATCTTTGAGCTTTAGGCTTAGTGTAAAGTGCTACAAGTATAGGAAGCAGGACTTGTTAGAGACCTGTGAATTTCAGATGATAGCTCATGGGTTGAGTCTAGAGAAACCTTCTGTCAGTTTAGAATTTAGTTTTATTGGTATAACTAAAAACTGCCTATTTTATTTTTTAACAAGATATTCATAGGGAACAGAGCAAATATAAACTGCTGGCTTCCCTCCTGCCGGTTTTTGCTTTTTTAATGGAATGTGTCATGAGCCAGTTAGCAGGAAACAAATGACACTACATTCTTGGGTAAGGTAGGCAGTAAAACAGTAAGTGGAAGGGGGACGCTCCTTGGATATTTCAGTAGTCTCATAAAACTGAATTCTACAAGGAGCTGTCTGATTAAATTGTCACATACTGAAGGAGTTGCAGCACGCTCTGGGAGAAAGTTTCTAACAGTTTTAAAAGAGAGTTTTGACACACAAGCCACAAAATGTGTGGGGCTTAACACTCCCACCTTCCCAGTCACACCAAATCAAAAACAGAGGACTGGGGAGAAGAGCTTGGCAACTCTAAATTATGCAGGGATAAGAGCTTAATTATTGAACCTCTCTGGCCATCTGTACACATTTAAAGTTTGAGAAAAACAGTAGGCTGAGTTATTTTGATGACTATGGGAGAAGTACACTCATTTTTATAGGATATGGGAATAAAGATAACATTTATGGCAAGCTTATTATATGCACCATACTGTGTGATAGTGTTTTTTTTTTTTTTTTCTATTTCACTTATAACCTTCAACAACTTTGTGTTGAATCTTATTATCTCCCTGTACATAGCTGAGAAAAATGGGTCCAGAGAGGTTAACTGATTTACTTAAGACCCCACAGGCAGAAAGGAACCCATCCATCTGGAATTGGGATTCAAAACTGACTAATTTTAAAACTCAAGGTGCTTTCAGGGACCTGGAGAAATTTATTTACTGTTGTTTTAGGAACAATGAGAAAATCCCCCATAGAGTTATTGTGGCAAACTGCTTTTACTAATTAAACAACTAGTAAATAAAAGTTCAGTGCCCCTTTCATTTATTCAAAAATACCTTCCCGGAGCCAGTGCTATAGATATTTATTCTAGGTGAGGCAAAATAAAATAGGAATAAATAAGACAGAATATTCACCTTGAATATGCTTTCTTCTCCTCCTTAGGAGGAGAAATAAACATATGAATGAAAATTCAATATCAGATAAAAAGAGCTAGAAATAGGCATCTCAGATAAGAGTGTAATAAATTCCATATTTGTTATTTATTTACATGTATTTTTAGTACTTTTAAAATTGAGGTAAACTTTACACTGTGAAATGTATAAACCTCAAATGTACCATCTGGTCAATTTTGATGAATGTAGGTACCTGCATAATCAATACCCCAAACAAGACATAGGACATTTTTATTACCCTAAAAAATCCTCTCATGTCTCTTTTCAGTTGTTTTCCAACCCTTAGTACCTAATGGTGTAATTCCCATTATTTATTTTTTTTAGAGAGTTTTTTTTTATTTATTTTTTAGTTTTCGGCGGACACAACATCTTTGTTTGTATGTGGTGCTGAGGATCGAACCCGGGCCGCACGCATGCCAGGCAAGCGTGCTACCGCTTGAGCCACATCCCCAGCCCTAATTCCCATTATAATAGAATTTTAACCTGCACTTCAAACAAATGAAACCACTATATATGTACATAACAGATGTCATACATATGTGTGTGTATATATTTATATATGCATATAGACACATATATATGACACTTTATGATCTAAATTCTTTTTCTCTACACAGTGTGAAGGAGATTTATCCGTGTTGGTTTTTTATATCCATAATTCCTTCCATGGAAGTGCAGACTAATATTCCATTGTATAAATATACCACAATTTGCTTATCCGCTCTCTTACTGATGAATAATTAGGTTGCCTCCAGTTTTTTTCTTTTTTTTCCTGCTGATTGTTACGTTAATTTTTTTTAAATTTTTTGATAGACCTTTATTTTATTTATTTATATGCAGTGTTGAGAATCGAACCCAGTGCCTCTCACATGCCAGGCAAGTGTGCTAATGCTCAGCCCCAGCACCAACCCCTGCTTATTGTTATTTGAGCCCTATGAGAACTGTAGTGTCAATGTGTATATCAAAAATCTCATTTTTTCTCTTTTAAATATAAAAATTACCAGTGATTAGAAATTCTGACATTTTTTTCTACTTGGTGTAGTGGCTTGGTCTACTTACATCCTGGGGTGTATGTACTCCCCTTTGGAAATCATGAGCTAGAGCATGGATTAGTGAAAACATGATGGACCAACTAGTGTTAAGAACACTATTTTTAATTATGTCACACTCACTAGCTTTCTTAGACTATTAGATCAGTCACTCCATATTTTGTGGACTGATTTGCAAGATAAGGCTTTTGTACTAAATGAACTCTAGGGTTCATTTAGAACCTAGACCTCACATTGTATGAAGTAAATTCCTTGTCTGTCATTTTGCCTTCTCAGGAAACTCATCTCTTCTCAAGATGATCTCCCCTTAATACAGTAATGTTTTCTAAAAGACTTGAAGGCAATTTTGTGGACCAACCTTAGTGTCTCCTATATATTTGTTTCTTCTTTCTATATTCTAGAAATTTATTTTTCCTCAAAACACTCCGAACTGATATTCTGCCAACCAGTGTGTGGGAGTCTAAGATGGCCATGTCTGGGAACACAAAATTGGGAAGATTCTGAGGCAAATATCTCAGATTCACAATAGCTAAACTATGGAACCAACCTAGGTGTACTTCAATGGATGAATGGACAAAGAAAATGTGGTCTATATATTCAATGGAATATTACTTAGCTTTAAAGAAGAATGAAATTACAGCAATTTCTAGTAAATGGTTGGAGTTGGAGAACATCATGCTAAATGAAATAAGCCAATCCCCCAAAAAACAAAGGCCTACTGTTTTCTCTAATATGCAAATGCTAATTCACAAGTGGGGGAGGGCACTAAAGAAGAATAGAATTACCTTAGATTAGGTAGAGGGAAGTGAAGGGAGGGGAGGGGATGTGGGGATAGGAAGCATAGTAGAATGAAATAGACATTATTACTTTATGTATATATGAGACTGCACGATGAATGTGATTCTACAACATGTACACCCAGAAAAATGAGAAATTATATCCAATCTATATATGATATATCAAAGTACATCAATGCATTCTATTGTTGTATATAACTAATAAAACAAAAATTAAAATAAAAGAAAAAAGAAAAATTCTTACAGTGTATACTCACTGTCCTAGAAAGAGTTGGCAGTAATTGCAGAGCCCTTAGCAGCAGGTGTATTTAACAATGTGGAGAAGTTTTAGTTCCTGGTTTCCTTGACCATGATTCATTTCTCTCTCGGATGCTCACCGGTAGCTATTTATTTATCTGGAGAAAGTTCTGACATAGAAAGTCCTTTTTCACAAGAAAGTTTATCACAGTTTGGAAGATCATTATAATAGCTGGCAACTTAGAGTATTTTGATCAGATTTCATCTTGATCAGATTTCATGTCAGGCTGAAATGTTTGGGCTTCATCTTACTGGTAATGAGAGCCATTGATATTTTTGGAGTAGGGTTGGACCTTATAAGCCAGATTTTAGAAAAAAAAGATATTTATTACTTTGCATAGATGAAATGTAGGAGTTAGAAACTGAAACAAGATATCTTGAAGAGGGCAGACACATAGTGATGGGAATATGCAGGTCGAATGGAAAGACTGGAATAGGGCTAGAGGGAAAAATATATACAAACCGGTGACTATCAGAAGGGAGGAGAAAATTTCAAATATGGTACTGAAATAATCTAAAAATTGAAATAATTTAAATGCCATTTAAATTATTGGCATTTAAATGTAGTAATTATAAATCTATGTATTATATCATATATAGTATGATATATATTTATGTATCTATTTTGTATTAAATTCCATCAAAACTAAATTAACTGTAGGGGAATTATCATTCTTTAGTGAAACAAGCATAAGGAGTATACTAATGAAAAACATGAAGGTTTGATTTCACCATAGTCTTTCCATACCCTCTGGCAGTGCTGTAATGAGGAGCTATTAGTATTTTAGTTGTCACTAGCTACTCATGCAAACTACATTAATTTTGCTGAATATGGTCATTAGGAAATTTAATTATTTTAAAGTGTCAGCTGATTATTGTGTAAGTACTATGTATTCACTAATTATTATTCCTTTCCATTAATTATATATAATTACATAATTCCTAAAAGCAGATGATTTTTATTTTACCACGCTGTTCACTTCTGTTAATTTGGCTTACCAGATAATCCTCTGTACTAATGCAGAACCATACTCTTGAGTATTAAGAGTAATTTGATGAACATTAAGTTTTTAACCCTAATAACTTCTTGGTTTCAAAATGAAAAGGTCTTTCTTGCTAGCTTGTGATTTATAGTTGCCATCAAGTTGACAATTGAATAATATCTGAATAAACAAAGATAACTAAATCATATATAATGCTCCACAAGCAAGGGGAATTATCCTGGTTCCCCAAAGAGGAAAGGAAAATAATCCATACCTGACATTTGAAATTACTCTGTTTATCCTGTAAATAAAGACATATTAAAAATCACAATTTCAGTATAAAGAAATAAGTAAATATAGACAAACATTAGTATAAATAGAGCCTTCTTTATATTTAAATCTTTTGTCTATGAACAAAAACCTGAATTTATTTGCAGATTATTCTAATTTGGGGAGACAGGCTGACACAATTTATTGCTTCTTATAGATATAAGCAAATGTTGTGTAAAAAAATTTAATATTATGCTATTTAATAATGCACCTTTTTTTTCTATTTTCAGCACAATTTTCTTTGGTAGTTCTCTCCAAATGTTAAAATAATGGGTTTGTGTGCCTTCCTTTTCTTATACTCTACTCCCTACTGATTATAATTTTAACACTGATTATAATTTTAACTATTTTTTCTCTTAAATATTTCTTTTCTGTCAAGATGCCACCATCAACTTTTTATATAATAGAGGTTTAAAAGAAAATAAGAAATCATAATAATCAATAATTCACGAATTAGAATAAAGTTTTTCAGTGTTACATTGTCAACCATTGTGGTAAATTAAGATATACTTCAAAGGTCATTTCATACCCTTCTGATAAGTATTTCAGGTACAATATAACTGCACAAAAATAGAAATTTTATAAAAATGAGTGAATTTCAGCTTAGGCCAAATGAACAAAGAAAATAGTTCATAAACTAAGAAACATTTTAATTACAGAATATGTAAAGTAGAATCTCACTGTTCTCATTTGTCAGGATCAATACACCCGGATGTTACTGATTGTCATATAAAAAAATCACTTTCTTAAGTTGTAAGAATGGCATTATCTTAAAAAAACAAAAACTGAGCCATTCCAGTTATGTAAATGCAGCCAGGTAATGAAATACCCATTATTCCCTAAACAATCATGCAATTACTTGGAATGAACAGGAGAAACCAATTTGGTGTGCAGAAAGTCCACTATGTAAAATGATGTTTATTTGAAATGTTTTTCTAATTGCAATGCAATTTACCACTCTAACTTACTATTATTATTCTTGTAAGTCATTAGATACGGGTTCTACTCCCAATTTGGTGAGCTAATTAGCAGTGAAATGTTGGGCAAGTATTCTATCTTCTCTTGACCTGAATCTGTTCCATTCATCTAAAGTACTATACTTTTATATAATCTCTAAGGTCTCTTCAAATTAAAAATACCATTTTATTAAGGTTCAAATAAATAAATTACAGCTTAGATGTGTAAAAAAACCACACAATTAATTATGAAAATTAAGAGCTCTAGACCCAGATTGATATAAAAATGATTTACCGGTTTTAAGTTTTTCAGCTTTTTATTGTGACTGTTTTCTTAAGTGTGGATATGTGTGAGTGACTTGCCAGCTACATTTTTTTACTTAGAGTCTCTAATCTTAGTGATTATAACAAATGAGATTAGGTTTCTAAACTAATGAGGGTTTCACTTCTCCATGTATTTCCTAATATTACTTTTTTTTTTGTTATTACAAAGCAGAACGTATTTAACATAGCTATATGAAAAGTTACACAATAGAAGAGATGAACTATGCAAACATTTAATGCAGGGAAGATGGTGAGATTAACTAGTATCAGGAAAATTAGATACCAGAGTAAGAGTATTACTATGGAAAAAGGAGGATATTAAAATAATGATAAAGGGGTCACTTCATGAAGACAATATAAGAATTTCAAATATGTATGCACCTCATAACAGAGCTTTAAAATATGAAATCTAAAAAGAGAAGAAGTAAAAGAATGAATAGACAAATCTGTAATTATAGTTAAGATTTCAAGCCTCAGTTTCTTCTTGTGTCCCAAACATGGCCTTTTCTCTCCTCACACGTTCTCCTAGTGTCTCTACCTCTCCCTTAAAGGACACTATTTTTCTTGAATTAGGGTTCCACATTGAGGACCTCATTTAGCCTTAATCATCTTCTTAAATATCTCATTTTTAAATAGTCAATTTAGAGATTAGGGCTTCCACATATCAATATTGGGGTGTCATGATTCAGTTCATAACATTCCACCCTCTGATAATATTCATGGCCTTCTCTACGGCAGTACATTCACTCTAGGATGGCCCATTTTATGTGTCAAATCAATGGCTTAAGAAAACTCAGAAAGCTGTTTGACATTATTTCTCAGAGGGTCTTTGAGGGTGTGTTGAAAGAAATTACCTTTGAATAGTAGAATGAATGAAGAAGATGCACCCTCACCAATGTGAATGGATATCACCCAATTATTTGAAGGCCCAAATAGGACAAAAAAGCAGAGCAAATGTGAATTCTGTCTGTTCTCGAGATGGGATATCCATCTCCTCTTGAAGTTGATATCAGAGCTACTGATTGACTCTCAGACTATGATGATTACGCCAGCAGCCCCCCCAGTATTTCGGATCTGCAGCTTTGGAGTGAGAGTCACTATATTGGCTCTCTTGATTTTCAGGACTTTGGACTTGAACTGAACTATGCCACCAGCATTATTGGCTCTCCAGCTTGACAATGGCATGTCATGGGATTTCTTGACCTTCATAAATGCACGAGCCAATTCTTATAATAATTCTTCTCATATGTGTATATGTTGGTTCTTTCTAGAGAACCCTTAATATTAATATATATTAACATATCCCAACAGCACTTGGAGTCTTAATCTGTTCTAGTATAACTTCCAAATCCAAAGTCTAAACTAAATGCCTTTTAAATCAGGTATCAGTGAAATTCAAGATAAGAGTCATCCAAAGGCAAAATTGCTCTCTAGCTCTGAACTTGTAAAATCAGTCAAATTATGCCCTTCTAAAACATAATGATGGAACAGGCATAAGACAAACATTTCCATTAGGGAAAGGACAAATCAGGAAAAAAAGGAGTAATGGATCCCAAGTGAGTTCAAAATTAGTAAAAGGCGGCTCAGAAATAATCCTTTTTGTTTCAGTACTCAAAGCTTTGTGCCCACTGGGTGGCAGTGTCACCTAAACAGCCATGAATAGCTGCCTGGCCCCGGAGGTACTGGGCAATGGCATTCTGGCCTTACCTTCTGGTACCCAGGAAGACTCCTTGGGCCTGTGGTGAGAGTGGCAGTCCTGATGGTCTTCAGGATTATTTGTCCCTTTTCCTAAAATTTAAAGATTTAAAGCTGGATGGCTCTATTGTCTTGACCCATAGACTCCCTGAAGAATTCCAGAAATCATATTTTTTTTTCCTGTCATTTTTTAATTCCACATAACAGTGTTGCTGCTGATATAATCCCTTCTTGTATTCCAGGCCTCAGTTGAGTTCACTTATTAAAACCATAGGTGATCTTTTTATAGAGTGATTCTTCCAGTATATCTTAGAGTCAGAACACACTTTCTAATTTTTCAAATATACATATTGTTATGGTTTAGGTATGAGGTGCCCCCCAAAGCTTATGTGTGAGACAATGCAAGAATTTTGAGAGGTGAAAGGATTAGAATATGAGAAGTTTAAGCTCATCAGTGGATTAATCCACTGATGGTTAACTGGGCAATAACTGAGGGCAGGTAGGGTGTGACAGGAGGAAGTTGGTCACTGGGGATGTGACATTGGGGTTTATATTTTGTCCCTGATGAGTTGAGCTCTTTCTCTGCCTCCTTTGCCTCCTTGTGTCATGTCCTGAGCTGCTTTCCTCTGCCATGCCCTTCTGCCTTGACGTTCTTCTTCACCTCATGTCCAGAATAAGCCGACCATGGACTCATATGGAGTAGGCCATCCATGGACTGAACTTCGGAAACCAAAAATGAAAATAAACTTTTCTTTCTCTACATTGTTCTTGTCTGTTTTTTGGTTATAGTGATGCAAAGCTAACTAAAATTGATATATTGAAAAGATGTTTAATCTTCAAATTTTAGTTGCTTCTTGCATAACATATCCTTCAAATTATTTCTTTTCCCTTCCCTTTTCCTATGAAGCCTGAGGAGAAACCAGACTGCACCTTCAGTATTTTGCTTAGAAATTTCTCCCACTAAATAGCTCACATCATCACTTAGATGTTATTCATCCCACAGAACACTAATGCAATTCAGACAAGGTTTTTTCCACTTTATAACATGGATTGCCTTTTTTCAGGTTTTCAATAACATGTTGGAGACCTCATGTTGTAGAGAGACCTTTAATGCTCATATTTCTAACAACATTCTGTTCATGATGATGTATATATTTTGAGATGACAGATGCCTGCAGATGGCGGCCTTCTCACTGTATCCTCACATGATCTTTCTTTCTTCCCTGTACACGTAGAGAGATGAGAGCACATCTGCTCTGGTGTCTGTTCTTATAAGAACACCATTCCTGCTGAACTAGGGCAATGTCTTTATGACCCAGGTTTTACCTTAACTACAGCCTTAGGAGCCTTATCTCCACAAACCCAAATAACATCCACATTGGAGCTCAGGCTTTGTGCATATGAATACCATAAGGGGGCAGGAAGACACAATCCAGTCTATAGCAATAACAAAATCAATATTCAGTTACTTAAAAATAAAAACACTGATTAGGTCAAGAATTTCCAATTTGGGAGTGGCTTGGTCATTTTGACTTATCTCTGCTCCATTTAATGTCAGCAGGGGTAGCCAGGTGCAGGGATGGTCATTTATTCATAGGCTGACAGCTGATGCTGCTGACAGACATGTAGGATTTTAACAGAATGGTCAGCTAAACACCTACAAGTTCCCTGGGGTGACTAGTTTCCAAAGTGAGTACATAAAAAGAGAAAAGATCAAGCAGAAGTCCTATCACAAGCTATGACTAGTTCCCCAAGTCACACAGCTGTCACTTGTTTTACATTTAATTTATCAAGTCCCACCCAGTTCCCTTTTGATGGGATGATAGCAAGGATCTCAAAATATTGCCATAGAATAAGAAACACTACTGTGATCTTTTTTTTTTTTTTTTTTTGGTTTGGTTTTAAAAATACAATTGGCCATATTAAATATGGTTAACAAGCTCTGAGGATTATAAATTAGTAGCTTCTCTTTGGTTTACCACTAATCACATCTTCTCATGCAATTTTGTATCACGGCAAGTAATCAATCATAAATATTTTTCTTTTCCTGCAGAATCACCAAAAAGACAAGAGCAAAAGCCAACAGAATTTTATGCATGGCTCAGCAATTTGCAGATTTATTGAACACCATTTATATTTAATCTAATACACTTACTTATAAAGAAAGGCAAGAATTTTACCATACAACTATTAGACTTTTAACCATGAAGGTGACTGATTGTAATAAACTAGAGGGAAATAGATAAACATAATGAACTCTGCTTTTGAAAGCAAACTAAAGCACCCAAATTATTCTACAGTTAAATATTATACATTGGTGCAAACAATGCAATTAATCATACATTTAATAAAATAATAAATATAATAAAATAACATTTTACATTTTATTTAGTTTTGAGCATTGATCATTTTAATTAATCATCTCTGAAAACTCTTCAGTTTTGCATAACTGTACCCCATGTTGCAGTGATTCCGTATTACAAAGAAAATCAGAAACTCATTGTTAAATTAAATCTTCCTTCTTATATAGCCACTCCCTTTTCCTACTGTTTCCTTCAATATTACTTTCTTCCTCTCTTTTCTCTGAGGTGACATAACAGTAAGGCATTCCTAAATGGCTGGCTGTTCTTGAGGACTTCCCAGGTTGGAGACCAGTTAGTTTGTGGTTACAGGGAAGTACAAATTGGCCTTTTGTGCCCCCACAGGAACTGCCTCTGGGTTTGTCTGCACTTCAACTGGCTTCAAGCAAAAATGAGAAACCAAGTTATATTGAACTACATAATAATTTTGATAGTCTTAAATTTTAAGTTTACTTAGAGTGCTGAATCTTTTGAGTAAAAAGTGGAAACTTAAAATGAGACATAATGCAGTTTTATGGGGATGTTGAAGTTTAACCGACACTGTGTTTTTTTCTTAAATACATTCTTAGTTTTGCATATAAAATGAAAATTATTAATTTAGCCAAGTAAGTTCTTGGTGAGGAAAAGAAAAAAAAAGAAACAACAACAACAAAAAATGAACTCATTTTTAAAAGAAAGTAACCTGACATTTTTAGAACAGGTGAAAAGAATAAACTTCTTTATTAAAACAGAACAACATAATATTAGTATATAAAATACTTATTTAGAATGAATAAAGAAGAAACCTATCATTACTCAGTGGAGACTGAGTATATTGTATATTGTTTCTCATAATAGAATGGCAGGCAGATTAATGCTGGAGAACTTTAAGGAGCTATATGCCACCTGGATTTAAGAGAATGAATAATTTATTCACCATTGAACTTTTCTCAGGCTAAAAAGATTTTTAAAAAATAGATAAACAAATAGATAACAACCAAGCTTACAAAGACAGGTTCTTATTTTAATTTGGAACAGCTCTCTTCAAAAATTTGTCAACCAAAGCACACAAATTGAATCTTGTTTATTTTATTGCAATTAAGTCATGAGTGGACATTTTCCACACCATCCCTTAAGAAATAAACAATAAGGTAAGTTACTTTTTACACTATTTATTTTCCCAATATGTAACTAATTAGTGAGCTCATTCTTTTAACAGCTGTCTCTGTTGTTCAAGAATTTTCCAGGAAGCTTAGGGCCATGAGATGAAAAATAGAACTTAAAAATCTAATAATAATAATAATGAAAATTCCACAAAGCATGTCTGAAGAATTAAGTAAAAATAATAAATAAGTCATTTTACAAGAACTTAGTGATCTTGAACTTCCTTTTCTGCTTTCACATTGAGGGGGTGTTGGTTAGTGTCAGTGGGAAATCTTACTCTAAAATGGAAAAATATTAACAATGAGTCAACCTTGAAAGGTTCATGATGAGTTTGAATCAGTATTCTGAGTTCAAAAGTCTATTGGGAACTTAGTCAAATCTCCACAATCTACTCGAGCAGACCAAGGAATTGTTTTTTTTTTCCCCATTATTGCCTCAGCATCTTCTCTTCTTATCAGAATGTTAATTTCTAAGTTACTTACATGCTTTAAATTTAGAAACTTTTTCATTCATGCTCAGTGGATGTTCCTTCTTCACAACTTAGGCTTTTGAAACCGAATTTACATATGCAGAGAGATCAGTAGGAAAAAGATAAGATCTAAAATCAAGGAGGTTAGGCTCATTTCTTAGAACCTTTGATTCTAAATGCATTTGGGAAACAAATTGGAGGGGAAAAAAAGGTTAAGACTTCCTAATACACTGCAGAAATATGCAATAAGTTAAAACAGCATTAACATTTGATTTTTTTTTCCAAAATAAAAACTATCAGCTCTTTGGTTTGCATTGGCAAACAAAATTAATCCATTATTTGTTCTTCATTTTATCAGAAAATTTCATATAATATATCTCAAGTATTTTTTCTAAGTGATATGAGGTTTGGGACTTCTTTTTTTAAAATATTTTATTTTAGTTGTAGATGGACACAATACCTTTATTTTATTTTTATGTGGTGCTGAGTATCGAACCCAGAGCCTTGTACGTGCTAGATGAGCACTCTACCGCTGAGCCACATCCCAGCCCTGGTTTGGGACTTCTGAACATAATAATTCTATTAATAATTTTCCAAACTCTCCTTATTCTACACAAGCCAAACCTTAAAGTAGTTTCTCTTTTATCCCAGATAATTAATTCTCCATCTTTGACAATCCCAAATTCCATGCTGGTATGTTCAGAGGTGAAAAAATTAGAATGGGAAATCTAACAGGTTCTTTTATAATCCTATAATAAATTATCATTGGATATTCTGCTAACTTTTTTCAACTTCTAATAAAAAATTTGATTTATACAATAATTATCAATGAACGATAAAATAATTAGATGGAAGAGTGCTGTGATATACACAGGATGCCAAAATATCACAAAGAGGGAAAAAGGAAATACCAGAAATTGAAATGGAGCAAACTATGGTGTATGCATTCATGAATATGTCAAAATGAACACCACTATTTTATGAAACTATTTCGTAATAATAAAAAAATGTAAACAATATTATCACAAATATTGCTGGGCAAAAGAGGGGAAAACATGTAACCCCCTCACAAAAGAAGGATCTGGCTCATCCTCTTAAAAGAGTTCAGTGCTAGCATGACTAAAAGTGTAGCAAGCAACGTCTGCTTTGATGACATTGTATGCTTCTTCTTGTGATGAATTCTGAGATACACACATCACCTGTAAAGCACTATGTCTTACCACACCTTAAATTGTGTTTCTTAGCTTCTTTTTAAAAAATATTTATTCTTAAATTTTAGGTGGACACAATATTTTATATTTTGTGGTGCTGAGGATCGAACTCAGTGCCTTACGCATGCTAGGCGAGCACTCTACCACTGAGCCCCAGCCCCAGCCATCTTAGCTTCTTGTTCTAATGATTTTTTTTTTTGATTATTGGGAGAATTTTAGGATAGAGTAAGTATAAAGTGATACAAAGAACTATTAAGTTTATTAAGGGCAACATGGGTATTTCCTTATGTAGGAAAATATTATTTTTATAGATTATTAATAATTAGTGATACTGATGTTTATATTTGCCCTAAATTAAATTTAATAACATAGTATTGCCAGGTATTAATTATAACTATGGGCGAGTGTGTGTGTGTGTGTGTGTGTGTGTGTGAATGGATGTGAGTGAAAGATTTAATTTAATTGACTCACATGATTATGGAGGCTTACAAATCCAAAATATATAGGGTGCAACAGGAAAAGGCCAATGTTGCAGTTGTGTTTGAAAAGTCTGATGGCTATGTGATGGCAGCATCCCTTGTTACTCAAAATTTTGTTTTATTCAGGCCTTCAACTGGTTAGAGAAGCTCTCTCCTGCACCCTCCCACCCCATTATGGAGGGTGATCTAATCTACTACAGTCCATTTTATTTGATGCTAAACTGATCCTTAAACATCCTTACAGAAGCATCCAATATACAGTTTGACCACATATATGGGTAGCCAAATTGACATGCGATTAACCATCAAAATGGGCACATTGGAACTTATTGTACTATTAATTCTAGTTTTCTGGAAGATTAAAAATCTTCAAAATAAAACTTTCAAAATATTTAAAAAATTATGTTGTGGGTATTTATATCTCATGAAATGGTAACAAGCTGAGAAGTATTTTGTTCTACTAGTTGTATGAAAAAATAAAATGAATTCACAAAAAGTTGCTATGATCATTACTTTCTTAATCAACCTTAGTCAATGAGACTCAAGTCTCCTTATAGCATTATACAGACAACAGGAAGAAACAAATGAAGACTTTGATGTTTAAAGTAGGAAAAACAGATGTGAGAGCTCAGTGGTTTAGGTTTCTGGTGTATTTTATGATGCATCTGTGAAAGAAAATTTCTAACCCCAAGAGAAGCTCTCCAGAGAATCTAGTTTTTTAAATTGTAAGTCTGAATTAATTTTTTCACTCAATAACATTTATAGATATATTTATGCAAGGTTTGAAGTATTACTTCAAATACTATAAATAATATCATAGTTTTATGGCTTATAGTGTTGAGACAAATTTTATTTGAATATTCTCTTTCCAGTAATCACAAAAGACTACCCAACCCATATATATGTATTTTGGTGCTGGGGATCGAATCCAGGGCCTTGTGCATGCAAGGCAAGCACTCTACCAATTGAATTATATCACTAGCCCTCCATTTAGAATTCTTGGGAAAGAACTAAGACAAGGTATGATTGCTCTTGAGATTTCTGATAGAGCTCAAAAAAAAGGATGCAGTTTGTGATATAACCAACATGCTAAATAAATGATTTTAGAAGAAATAATACCTGCATCAATAATTGGCTGGGAAAACTTGCAGACTGGAATTGACTGTGATTACTGAAGAAGTGTCACCAGGGAGAGGAAAGCCTCTTTCTGGGGCCTCTGAATCTAGAATGGAAGCTGAGAAGGAGCAGCAAGTCTGTTTTCCTCCTCTGGCTCCTGTTAGCGACCCCTATTGGGCAAAGTCCAAATGTGGTTGACAGGCTTCTAGCCCCAGTGTCACAAAGAGCAGTGAAGGAGCTTGGTTTTGAAGTTTCCTGTGCAGTACACACGTCACTGATTTAACAGCAGCTAATATGATTAAGAATTTAATTTTACCTCAGGTGAAACCATGTCCTATAGAATATTGAAAGAAATATCTTAAGGTGCTGGCCTCGTTTCCTTTACTTTCTCTACTTAGGTTTCCTTCCCTCAGAATGGAGGAAAGGAGACATGGGAAAGAGTAGATATAAGAATATATATAGAAATTACATTATGAACAGAGGATTAGAGACCAAGCAAATCTTTCTCTTATATTCTTAGAAATGTGTATTTCTTGTGAAGACAAATGTCTTTATCTATAACATGGTGTTTCATTGCTTGTAAAACCTTCCTCTTAAAATATCAAGCACAGCTGAAAATATGACCTGGTAAACTGGATCATGATCTAAAAAACCTTCTGCAAGAACATATTTTTAAAAAAATAATATTGAGACATTAAAGGTGTACTTTATTATATTTGGCTGCTTATTTTAATATAAAATATTTCCACTCTTCATCTACAAAATATTCCATGTCTAGTCTGTGATTTTGAGTAATGACAGCTCACAGCTATATAACCATGGATACATAGTTTAAAGAGTATGAAAGTAAATCATTTATACATATATTACTAAATATATAAATAGTGTAGTCTATGTTAATTATAAATAAGATATATTTCTAAATTCCCATAGAGACTCTCCTATCTATCAATATGATCATAAGTAAAGTATTTATATTTGAAGCTATATAGTAGAGAAGAAAAATCACAGAATAGTAGATATGGACTCTACTATTGTGTCTAGCTCTTCTATCTGTGAAGCCTATAGTCAATTACCTGATTTATTTTGGGTTTTGTCTTCTGTCAAATAGTGTGAATGCCCACTCCTGTCTGTATAGGGAACTATTGCTTGAAATCCAATTTGTACCATGCACTATATTTTTTAAAAATTTGTAATATCTCTACAATTATTATTATTTTCATATAACAGAAAAGAAAACCAAATTAAAAAGGAATTGGAAAGGGAAAGTTTATGGGCACAAAGCTAGAAAGTGATAATACTGCAACCAGCTATTCTCTCTTCTATCTTGGATAAAAATATATATGTTGTGTAAATTTTATAATTGTAAAATGGGAAGTGCTATATAAATATGATTTCCATATAATTGCTTATTATGTTTTCATTATTTTAACTCAAGAAATAGATTTTTGAAAAATTTCCTATCAGGCTGTAGGAAGCAAATCTTCATATACAAAATCAATTCTCTCCCAATAACCAACTTAGTTTGCTATGATTTGCTTTATTTTTTTCACATGGGATGAAATCATCTAAACCATCACTCAGTTTTTCACATCCTAAAAGTTTGTATGAAAGGAAAGAAGTAATATTCATCAATATACCTTCAAAATATGTTTCATCTCCTAGAAAAAAAGGAAAAAGTCTCAATTCCAAAGATAAACCCTGGTCACACCGTGTGTTTGACAATATTTTTTTAAGGAAATGCACTCCAATTCTAGTTTAAAAATATACTGTTTTTTTTTTATTTTCTGAAATATAATTTACAATTCATATACTTCAGAATTTCTTCTTTATTAGAATCTCATCAGTATTTAGAGTTCATACCACATTAATATGTATTTTATATTATGTACATGAAAAGATTCCCTCTAAAATAAGAAGACTAATTTTCATAAAAGCTTTCAATATTTAGTAGTAATACTCAAGTTTTGTTTCACATTACTGCATGTTTTATCTCCGTGTATTATTATTGCATTTCCAACTAGACTATAAGTCACCTTGAAAAAAAGCTATATTATTATTATTATTCCCCAATGCTGGTAACACAGTTGTCATATTGTGCTTGCTCTGTAAATTCAATTAGTATCATCACTTCAGCAAATTTTTCTTATTATAATGGTTCTTTAAACTTTCCTACTACTATAGATATACACTCAGCTTCAAATTCTATTCATAACCTTTTAAAGAATGCACATAATATTTTTAAAAATGGAAGAAAAGGATACATGACAAAGTGATATAATGTCTTCCATTCTTTTATTGAGTTCCTATAATCCTTTCAATGAAAGGACTTAAAAGTTATAAATTGGTTACTTATAAGAAGGGATCGAATGAAATATAGATTAGTTCAGAGAAAGTGATTCTTATTTGAAAACTGCTTGTATATTAGCAACTAGAAGTCATTATTACCTGGATGGCAATATCTAGCTTTTCTCATCTTATTCTATAATTGCTCCTTAGGGATAAAGAAATATTTATGTCTATATTACCAAGATTATTGGTGCTAACCAAAGAGCAGATTAAGTTTCTATTCAAGTAGATAGGTAGACTGTGCAAGTATAAACTTTCCCAAACATTTTCCTTCAATCTGACAAAATTCAGGTCAATCAATCTAAACCACATCTGAGATTAGGCCCATAGAACTGTCATTGTTGGGGCCAAATCCAAACCAGCTTTATCCTTCAATAAGTGTCCTGACCTCAGTAAATCCAATCAGAAAGCTTTATTCAGTTCCAACTGAAGAGAAAAAAAAATTCTCTTAAAAAGTAAGTAAATAAATAAATAAAGTCTCTTTTATTACATTTACCCTCACACTTATCAGGGTTATCAGGAAAGAGGGAATTGTCAGAATAGATCATGATCCTGATACTACATTTTTAGAATCAGTTTATTCAGGTAAGAGTTAAGGCATTTCATACAGTAGACTGTAAAAGAAATTGCAATCCTTGCCCTGCTAAACCTTGGAAGGATGAAGAATTTCAGTCTTTGGTGCTGTCAAACTGACACCATTCATCATCCTTGAATTGGCTTTAAAATAAATAAAACAACCATTCCCTTTCAGACCCCCATAATAAAGGCAACTACCTACTGTACCTCATCTTGGTTTTGGAGTTGATAGCAAAAAAAGATTTCACAACCTTAATACTCCCAAGACTGCAACTCATGCTGGTGTCAAACAATCTCAATGAGTTACTGAAGTAGGTATTGATTGCAGACACTGAGCTGTTTGCTATTTAATTTTTCAATTTCCAAGGAATGAGGTGGAATTCACATCCTCCAAAAGAAAGCATGCTCTGATTCCTGGAAGCCAGAGTTTACGTGACTTGAGTTCATTTGAAGAGAATAATTTATGTTGGCATGAATAAATAATAGCAGGGAGTTCCAACTGTCTAAACATGACATATAATACTCTGAGAAAGAGCTTGGACCATGTTGTAATGTCTTCTGTATTTTATGTTGTGAGTAACTAAAAGAACTAAATCATTTCAAAATCACCTATCCACTCGAATTTTTTAAGTTGGATTTGTCAAATGGCATCCTAGTATTGGTTGGAGATACAGGGGGAGCTTACATCGTAATCAGCTGTCTCCCCTGTAAGTTTGCCTGGAAAACGTCAACTTCAATGATTGACAAAGGATATCAGTGACATTGTGCTCTTTTATCAAGTCTCTCTCCATGACAAAAGACTAGATAAATAGTGAGTTTTTAGAGAACCACAAACCAACTTATTTGGTGGGAGAGAGCAAATTTCTGCTGCTTTAACTTAATTTGTAGATGGAAACCTCCCCAGCTGTTATAAATTAAGTCTGCTCACTGTGTCTACTGAGTACATTTGCAGGCTTTGTCCCTCTTGTTCACATTAAATCTTAACTGGCAAACTCCTTTGAATTAACCTCATAGCATTTGAGAATTAGTCACCATTTTCCTTGAGTTTCCTTCTTTACAGATCAGACTTTTGTATGTCAGAGTTCACTAAGAATATTTAGAAATAAAGACTTAAATCCTAGTTAATGCCCTTTAATTCTAAATTAGATGATTCCTGGACAGGAGAGTGAGAAAACTAGCTTTTATTTCAGTAAATGAACAAATAAATAAATAAAGTTGCATAGGTCAAGGGAAAGATCATGGATGAGAAGTGAAGATGTGTTAATTCTCGTCCCTTCTGCATGTCTGGGCAGTGAGACCTGAGAGCAGTCATTTGAGCCTCAATTTTCTTATCAAAATATTAAGGACTAAGATGAACCGAGATCCTGCCTATGAGCTAAGGTCCCATATTGAGCTATTTTAGATTTTACTAACCGAAAGGGACAACAATAAATTTACTTTCCTTATGTACAACTCCAAGTAGAATCATTTGTGAGTGATGGAATTTTAAATACTCTGGCCAGATCTTTACAGAGACTATTCAACAGTACCTGTTGGCTTTCAGAAATCTGTTCTATTCTTAATATTGAGAAATAAAAATCCTACTTGTAACTACAATGTGAGAATTTATTACATTGATTAAGGTGTTATTGAAATTCACCATGACTTCTGAATTTAGAATCCGATCTATTACCTAAGAGATATGAGTAGAAAAAAATCTTATTCTGCATACTATTTATACACCTAATGATATTCACGTTATGGTTTGGGTATGAGGTGTCCCCCGATAAGCTCATGTGATAGACAATGCAGAGATGTTTGAAAGTGAAATGATTAGATTCTGAGAGCTATGACCTGATCAGTGTATTATTAACCCATTTGATGAATTAAAAATTTATAGTATTTCTGGATCGTAACTGTAGGTGGGTGGGGCATGGCTGGAGGAAATAGGTTCCTGGGGGCAGACCTTTGTGGATTTTGTGTTTTTGTCCCCAACTCCTTTTTCTCTCTCTGCTTCCCAGTTGTCAGGAGCTGAGCAGCTTTCCTCCACCATGCCCTTTCTCCTGTACATTCTGCCTCCTTTCAGGACCAGAACAATGAATCATCCAGCCCTGAATTGAACCTTTGAAACCAAAATTAACATTTTCTTCTTTCAGTGATTCTTCTTAGGTATTTTGGTAACAGTGACAAAAAGCTGACTAATAAGAGTTCATATGCTGTGGTAGGATGATTAATGACTTCTCCCTAAAGGATTAACAACTGGAATTTGTGACTATTACCTTATACTGGGAAAAAAAGAAAATAGAAGCTTGAGCTTGGGCAATATTTCCTAGATTATCCAGAAGGTCCTTAAATGAAACCCTACATATTTTTATAAGTGGGAAGTAGAGGCAGATCTTACACATAACAAAACAGATTAAAACAATGTGACTGTGAAAACAGAGATTGGGGTGGTACAGCCATAAGGACGAGAATGGCCACCAGAAGCTGTAAGAGGAAAGGAATGGATACTCTTCTGGAACCACCAGAGGGAATGCAAACCTAACACACCAACTTCAGATCAGTGATACTTTAGGCCTCCAGAAGAATCCTTTGTGAGAAAATAAGTTTCTATTATTTTGAGCCACCAAGATTGTAGAAATTCATTATAGCAGTCATGGAAAATAATGCATTTTCAAGATTTGTCAGTCTTTTCATTTTTACACAAAATAATATGGATAATGCAAGTCTTGATGCTGGAGATTTGCTAACCAGCTGACTCACCACGAGCATTCGTTGTTTCTATTTGGCTCCTACTTGTCATCTCTTTCTGTAGAGAGTAATCCTAGGAAAATTTGGCCTTCATGAGGTTTTGACCTTTACTCTTGATAGTGGAGATTATATAACTGAAGTTTTCTTGTGTTGCTTTGGTGTCTGGGAAACTGAAAGTGGCAGACGTGGTGACTTTTCTGTCATATAATGGATCTTACATTAACTTGAGGTCTAAACATGGTCTCAATTTTGTAAATGAGAAATCTGGTACTATTTTAATAAAAATTATGAACTTGATTAACAGTTAAAATTTGTTCTCTATTCCCAGCTCCAGCCAACCTCAGACATGGAAGCCTGCAGTAGGCAAGAAGCCATACCTGTTTTCTGTTTTTTACTTCTACCAAGTCCTAAACTACCACACCGCTCTCTTCTCATCACTTGTTGGCTCCCTCCATTTCCAAGCTGATTTTTTTTAATCACTCAGGGATAAAGAGAAGAAGAGAGAAGAAAGGAAGTGGAGGTTGGGAGAGTTATGACTTGAAATTGTACCATCATTAGCTGAGTACCAGTCTGTGTGCTGTCTGGGTCAAATGGGTGATTCTTTCTTTCCTAGTTCCTTTTCATAGATTCTTGGAAGTCTCCTATGTTTTGTGGTCTCTTATAAGACCAGAACCAGGATTTGGGTCAGGGTTTGGGTCTCACTTGAAGGTTAGGCTTGGGAAGGGACCACCTCAAAACTAACATATATAATTCTAGACAGGATTTAATTCTTTAAGTGTAGAAAGAAAGCCTCATTTCCATGTTAGCTGTTGGCTGTAGGCTGCACTTAGTTTGGGCTCAGTGAGCTTTTCCAAGATGGCAGCCTGTTTCATCAAAGCCAGTAAGGCAAGGATTCTGCTAGCAAGATGGAAGTAAAAAAATTCTAACCTAATGTAGTCTGAATGCTTGTGTTCATCCAAAGTTCACACGAAGAAATATTTACCTTCTCCCAGGTATTAAGATGTGGGGCCTTTGGAAAGTGATTAGGTTATGGTGTTGAACCCTCCTGAATAGGATAGCATCCTCATAAAAATGTAGGGTAGGGGGAGAGAAACCCTAACCCTTTCCACCTTAAAAAAGCACAGATCCTACATTCATGAGGAAGCTGGTCCTCACCAGACACTGGATCTATTGTTACCTTGATCTTAGATTTCCCAGTCTCCAATATTAAGAGAAATAAATGTTTGTTGTTTATAAGCTAGACAGGCTTTGGAATTTTGTAATAGCCTGAATAGACTAAGACACCTAATTCCGGAAGTAGCATGATATCACCTTTGTTATAAATTGTTGGTTGGGAGAAAATTGCTGGATCTAGCTTATCTCAAGAGGAAAGTATTACAGAAGAATGGGAATTATTGAAGATTGGGGGCAATCTCAAAAAACCACATCCCAATATGTCCAAATACTTCTTTTCTTTTTATCATTTCAGTTAAGGGCATTGGTGGGAAGCTTCTCATGCTTGAAACTTGATGTCATGCTCATCTGTTTTCTATTTTCTTTCTCCACCCACATCCAGGTCATTCTTAAGTCAGAAAGATGCTTTGACCAGTATTTTCTTGAATCTCTTTAATCTACCTGTCACTGTTCACCACTGAACATCTTTCACTTGTACCACCATGAGGAGCAATTAAAGACTCTTCCATGTGTCCTTCTCACTTCAATCTACTGCTTCCTTAACTTGGTACTTTGCCAGTGTTGTTTCTTTTCCAGGGACTATTCTCTTTTCCTATCACTTTTTATTTGTCCTTAAAATTCTTATTTATTCACTAAGATCCAGTTCAAACACCACCATATCAAAGAAGATATGGTTTTATCACATATAACATGGCAAAGCCTTTCTCTAAAATGTTGGAAGTTGGTGATATTAGTAAAATGATTACAAGGAAAGCTTACTCCAAGGAGTAAACTTGTAAGATCTGGACAAAAACTTGTGTTCATTATTATCATTTTTCCCCCTAAATTTAACTATAGCAGTCTGCATGCAATTTCAGAGTAAAGAATGCTATTTACAGTTAACAGGCATTGCCTAGAGGTGCTACATTTTTCATTATGTTTGTCTTTCTATTCTTTGATGTTTCTTTTGCAGTCTCTCAGAAATGCAGTCATCAAAAACCCACACACTAGCACTTAAAAAGTTAGCAGCAGAAAATTAAAATATCTAGTTTCACAACAATTTGTTTCAATGTCTATGGACACTCAGCACAATTTCCCCTGAACCATGTCAGGGGGAATAAAGGAGAACTAGAATTTAATCCTAATTCTTCCATTAAGCATCTTTGGCGCTTGGGAGAATTATTTTCCATTTGCCTAAGGATCTTCATAGAATAGAGGAAAAGACAAGCTCAATTGTATTTCACCTTTGTTCTTTGGAAGGTGGTAGAAGTTTAAGGGTTCTGAAATAGTAAGTTGATCATAGAATAGACCCATTAAATATTTACTCTTACTATTTATTTCACCTCTACCACTAAGCATATTTAGTTTTCACCTCTATAATGAAATCTGCATCTTCTAACACTAACCCTTTTGCTCATGCTACCTACATCAACTAAAAATAGAGACAGCTAGAGTTGACAGTCATTCCTCCCCCACTGTGCCTCCCTTATTTTTTTTAAGCTCAAGCACCCCAATCTACACAAATAAATATTTCTCTACAAGCAAATTACTCTTAAGGAGATTTGGATCCAAGAATTGTTAGTTGACATACACCCAGCCTTTTTGACTACCACAAATTTTTTTTTCTTTTTTTTAATTGGTTGTTCAAAACATTACAAAGCTCATGATATATCATCTTTCATACATTTGACTCAATTGGTTTATGAACTCCCATTTTTACCCCATATACGAATTGCAGAATCACATCAGTTACACATTCACATTTTTACATAATGGCATATTAGTGACTGTTGTATTCTGCTACCTTTCCTATCCCCTACTATCCCCCCTCCCCTCCCCTCCCATCTTCCCTCTCTACCTCATCTGCTGTTGTTCAATTCTCTCCCTTGTTTCCCCCCACCCTTTCCCCTCACAACCTCTTATATGTAATTTTGTGTAACATTGAGGGTCTCCTACCATTTCCATATGCTTTCCCTTCTCTCTCCCTTTCTTTTCCCCCACACGTCTTTGTTTAATGTTAATCTTTTCCTCATGCTCTTCCTCCCTGTTCTGTTCTTAGTTGCTCTCTTTATATCAAAGAAGACATTTGGCATTTGTTTTTTAAGGATTGGCTAGCTTCGCTTAGCATAATCTGCTCTAATGCCATCCATTTCCCTGCAAATTCTATGATTTTGTCATTTTTTAGTGCTGCGTAATACTCCATTGTGTATAGATGCCACATTTTTTTTATCCATTCGTCTATTGAAGGGCATCTAGGTTGGTTCCACAGTCTAGCTATTGTGAATTGTGCCACTATGATCATTGATGTGGCAGTATCCCTATAGTACGCTCTTTTAAGATCCTCAGGGAATAGTCCGAGAAGGGCGATAGCTGGGTCAAATGGTGGTTCCATTCCCAGCTTTCCCAGGAATCTCCATACTGCTTTCCAAATTGGCCTCACCAATTTGCAGTCCCACCAGCAGTGTACAAGTGTACCCTTTTCCCCACATCCTCGCCAACACTTATTGTTGTTTGACTTCATAATGGCTGCCAATCTTACTGGAGTGAGATGGTATCTTAGGGTGGTTTTGATTTGCATTTCTCTGACTGCTAGAGATGGTGAGCATTTTTTCATGTACTTGTTGATTGACTGTATGTCCTCCTCTGTGAAGTGTCTGTTCAGGTCCTTGGCCCATTTGTTGATTGGGTTATTTGTTATCTTATTGTTTAATTTTTTGAGTTCTTTGTATATTCTGGATATTAGGGCTCTATCTGAAGTGTGATGGGTAAAAATTTGTTCCCAGGATGTAGGCTCTCTATTTACCTCTCTTAATGTTTCTCTTGCTGAGAAAAAAACTTTTTAGTTTAAGTAAGTCCCATTTGTTTATTCTTGTTATTAACTCTTGGGCTATGGGCGTCCTATTAAGGAATTTGGAGCCTGACCCCACAGTATGTAGATCGTAGCCAACTTTTTCTTCTATCAGACACAGTGTCTCTGATTTGATATCTAGCTCCTTGATCCATTTTGAGTTAACTTTTGTGCATGGTGAGAGAAAGGGATTCAGTTTCATTTTGTTGCATATGGATTTCCAATTTTCCCAGCACCATTTGTTGAAGATGCTATCCTTCCTCCATTGCATGTTTTTAGCCCCTTTATCAAATATAAGAAAGTTGTAATTTTGTGGATTGGTTTCTGTGTCCTCTATTCTGTACCATTGGTCCACCTGCCTGTTTTGGTACCAGTACCACGCTGTTTGTGTTACTATTGCTTTGTAGTACAGTTTGAACTCTGGTATCGCTGTACCTCCAGATTCACACTTCCTGCTTAGAATTGCTTTTGCTATTCTGGGTCTTTTGTTTTTCCATATGAATTTCATGATTGCTTTATCTATTTCTACAAGAAATGCCGTTGGGATTTTGATTGGCATCGCATTAAACCTGTAGAGAACTTTGGGTAATATCGCCATTTTGATGTTAGTTCTACCTATCCATGAACAGGGTACATTTTTCCATCTTCTAAGATCTTCTTCTATCTCTCTCTTTAAGGTTCTGTAGTTTTCATTATATAAATCTTTCACCTCTTTTGTTAGGTTGATTCCCAAATATCTTATTTTCTTTGAGGATATTGTGAATGGAGTGGTTTTCCTCATTTCCATTTCAGAAGTTTTGTTGCTGATATACAGGAATGCCTTTGATTTATGCGTGTTGATTTTATATCCTGCCACTTTGCCGAATTCATTTATTAACTCTAGCAGTTTCTTTGTAGACCCTTTTGGGTCTGTTAACTATATTATCATGTCATCCACAAATAGCGATAATTTAAGTTCTTCTTTTCCTATTTTTATGCCTTTAATTTCTTTTGTCTGTCTAATTGCTCTGGCTAGTATTTCAAGAACTAAATTGAATAGAAGTGGTGATAGAGGGCATCCCTGTCTTGTTCCAGATTTTAGAGGGAATGCCTTCAGTTTTTCTCCATTTAGGATGATGCTAGCCTGAGTTTTAGCGTATATAGCTTTTACAATGTTGAGGTAATTTCCTGTTATCCCTAGTTTTTCTAGTGTTTTGAACATAAAGGGATGCTGTACTTTGTCAAATGCTTTTTCTGCATCTATCAAGATGATCATATGGTTCCTGTCTTTAAGTCTATTGATGTGGTGAATAGCAGTTATTGATTTCCATATATTGAACCAGTCTTGCATCCCAGGGATGAATCCTACTTGATCATGGTGCACAATTTTTTTGATATGCTTTTGTATTCGATTCACCAGGATTTTATTGAGAATTTTTGCATCCAAGTTCATTAGAGATATTGGTCTGTAATTTTCTTTCTTTGAAGTGTCTTTGTCTGGTTTCGGGATCAGGGTGATGTTGGCCTCATAGAATGAATTTGGAAGAGCTCCTTCTTTTTCTATTTCTTGAAATAGCTTGAAAAGTACTGGTATTAATTCTTCTTTGAAGGTTTTGTAGAACTCCGCTGTATACCCATCCGGTCCAGGGCTTACCACAAAATTGATAACTCTGAGCAACTTAAATTTTTCAAGCAACTATTATAATTTCAAGCTCCCTTTAATTCTTATTTAATACTTTGATTTATCCTTTTGTGATTTTCTGCACAATATACCAATTTCTAAAAATTTAACATTAAACAGTGGAAATCGTCTTACAGTAATTTCTTTAGGCCTCTAAATTTGGAAAACCATACTCATTATTATATTACATAAATAATTAACATATGCATTAGTCTACAGAAAGCTAGCCTCAGGCCTGAATCAGAAGCAGATTGTCTTAGTCTCTTTGTGCTGCTATAACAAAATACCATGGATTGGATAGTTTATAAAGAGCAAAAGTTTATTTTGTCACAGTTCTGGAAGTCCAAGAGGAAAACACTGTCAGATTCAACCTTTGGGGAAGGTCTGTTCCTCACAGATGATGCCATCTAGATGTCTTCATATGAGAAGGTACCAAAAGGCGCAAAGGGGATGAATGCTATATCCTCACCTGGTGCAAGAGTGGAAGATCAAAGGGAGGCTATTCTTATTTCCTCCAGCCCTGTTACAGGGCACTAATCCACTCATGAGGACAGATTCCTTGTGACTTAATCACTTTCCCTAGTGGTCCCACCTCTTCAAACCACCACAATGGGACTGAGTTTCAAAATGAATTTTGGAGGGGACACACAGCACAGACTGAAGATTTTCCTTGACTTTCTACTTATTAATTAGAGCTAGAAAAATATTTTCATTATTAGTTATGCTATGAATTAGTAATAATATTTTTATTTACCTGAAGTTGCCTTTAATATCAACATCACCATCATAATCATAATCATATTTTAATTATTTTTGTTCTACTTGGAATTGAACATAGGGTTACTCCACCATCAAGCTATATGCCTACCCACTTTTATTTTGAGATAGGGTCTCACTAAGTTTCCTAGGAAGGCATTAGACTTGCAGTCCTCCTACCTCAGCCTCCTGAGTCACTGGGATTACCTGTGTGCATCAACACAGTCAGTCACCTACTATTTATTTATAGTGGTAGAGGGACATGTAAGGTCATGGTGCAAAAAAAAAAAAAAAAAAAAATGTAACCATCCTCAAATAATATTGGTTCAGACCTACTTTATTACAACAGGTTTTTTTATAGCATCTTATTTCATCATTAGGGTGATGCTAAAAAAATGGGTAAGAGTAAACATTGAGATTCTCTGTTGAGAATCTTTCATTGAACAATTTAATGTGGCTGAGTCCAGGAAACTGAATAGCTCCTGTGTCTAAAATAACATCTTTGATACATGACATATGAAAGCTTTAAAAAAAGATTCTATTCTGTAACAAATAAGGTAAGGAATTTTCAATAGAGATACCATCTTTCTGGCAATCAGGAAGCACTACTATTTGAAATACTAGGTCACTAACAGGCCTGATTCATTATAGGTTTGGATATTTAATTGTTTTGTAAAATAATTGAAAACGTACTTCTAACATGCACCATGATTCCTTGGTGATAAATATAAATTTGATATGAAGAATCAATAAAAGTTTATCAAGAAGAATCAATAACCTTGTAAATTATTGTTATAGTAATTTGGCCTTTTCAAGATTACTGTATATTTATTTAGTATATGTTTATTGACTGTCTATTCAGTGAAAGGTACTAGCGTCAAATACATAATTGCAATGCTATTATCTGAACATATCCTGCTATACTAGGGGAGAGATTCTAAGTGAAAAATGTCTGGCTATTTTATTAGGGTCTAACCTACTGGGGGACTGAAGCCCTGTAGATAGACCAGTGAGCTGTTAGAAGGACTCTGGCAGGACTGTTATTCAAGCTATACCAGCCTTTCTTTATTAAAGTGTTTCTATTTACTGTCAGAGCTGGAGTTTTAGGCCCTAGAAGAGGACACAGACAAAAAAAGAAGGTGAAATCGTGTGTAGGACATGTGAGGAAACATAACATTGCAAAGAACATGACTTTTGGATAAGAAGAATTAACAAATACTAAAGGAAAACCTTCATTAATGTTGTGGATCAGGTGAAGGAAAAATTTCTTAGTAGAAGTTGATTGCCAAAAAGTAAAAAAGAAAAGAAAGCAGTGGTGTGCTTTGAGGTCTACCTCCTCAAATTTTGCTGCAATGGTCAAGAACTTCTTGGGAATTGCATGTAGCCTAGGCAGGAGCACCACAATAAAAATATTATAAATTTATAGTCAAATTTAACATTTTTTTCTTTTTTTTTGCTACCAAGGATTAATCCCAGGGGTGCTTAACCACTGAGTCACATTCCCAGCTCTCCTCCCCTTTACTTAAAAATTTTGAGAGAGAGTCTTGCTAAGTTGCTGAGGCTGGACTTGGACTTGAAATCCTCCTGTCTCAGCCTCCCAAGCCACTGGGATTACAGGCTTTAACTGTTTTTTGTTCCTGTTTCTGATACTAACCAAATTATTTAGCAATTTTGTGCCTCAGTTTTCTCACTGTCTAACAGAATAGGCAGAAATCATGACTAGAAAGAACATTACAGTATAAAACACTTTTTAGTGACTGTATTTTTCAGGATTTTCCAAAGAAACAAAACCAAACAAGAAGTATCTATCTGTATATCTGTGTATTTATCTTTCTGTCTCTATGAATTTTTACCTATGAATATATCTTTGAATATATCTATGTTGCCTATATAAGTTGGAAAAGATTGATTATAAGATACTGGGTTATACAATAATGGCAGCTGAGAGGTCTTGTTGTGTCTGTGGAGACTCAGGGAAGCTGATGGTGTAGTTCAAAGGCCTGGTAGCCAGAGAACCAGTGTTGCAGCTTTCACTCCAGTCCAAAGCCGTGAGAACTGGTAATTCTACAGGCAGGAGAAAATCCAGATAGCAGCCAAGCTGTCAGGCAAAGCAAATTCGATCTTCCTTCACCTTTTTGTTCTAATCAAGCCCTCAACTGATAGGATGTTGTCCTATCAGTTGAGTGTCCTACCACACTGGGATGGACCACCTGTTTTCCTCACTCCACCAATTCAAAATCTGATTTCCTCTAGAAACACCCTCACAGACACAGGAATATATTTAATCAGATATCTGGGCATCTCATGGCCCAGTCAAATTGACATATGAAATTAAACATCACAGTAGCTAAAAAATCCTCATATCTAGCCCCCAAATAGAGCCATTCCATGTTTTATTTTCTTTTTTTCAAATGTGAGTTTTTATTTTATTTTTTTTAAATACATGACAGTGGAATGCATTACAATTCTTATTACACATATAGAGGACAATTTTTCATATCTTTGTATATAAAGTACGTTCACGCCAATTCATGTTTTTATACATGTACTTTGGTTTTTTTTTGCATTACAATTCTTATTACACATATATACCACAATTTTTCATATCTCTGTTTGTATATAAAGTAGGTTGACATCCAATTTATGTCTTTCATACATATACTTTGGATAATGATGTCCATCACATGCCACCATCCTTGGTAATCCCTGCCTCCTCCCTTTTCCTCCCTCCCCTCTTTCCTATCTAGAATTTATCTATTCCTCCTATGTTTCCCCTCCCTACCCCACCATGAGTCAGCCTCCTTATATCAGAAAAAACATTCGACATTTGTTTTTTGGGGATTGGCTAACTTCACATAACATTATCTTCTCCAACGCCATCCATTTATCTGCAAATGCCATGATTTTATTCTCTTTTATTGCTGAGTAAAATTCCATTGTGTATATATACCACATTTTTGTTATCCATTCATCCATTGAAGGTCATCTAGGTTGGCTGGTATAGCTTGAATAACAGTCCTGCCAGAGTCCTTCTAACAGTTCATTGGTCATAGCCTGTCTACAGGGCTTCAGTCCCCCAGTAGGTTAGACCCTAATAAAATAGCCAGCCATTTTTCACTTAGAATCTCTCCCCTAGTATAGCAGGATACGTAATAATAGTATAGCAGGATACGTAGATAATAATAATTTCTAATTATCCTCTGTATTTCCGTAGTGTCTGTTGTGATATTACCTTTTTCATCATGTATGCTGGTAATTTGAGTTCTCTCTCTCCTTCTCTTCATTAGCATGGCTAAGGGCCTGTCAATTTTATTTATTTTTTCAAAGAACCAACTTTTTGTTTTGTCAAATTTTTCAATTGTTTCTTTTGTTTTGATTTCATTGATTTCATCTCTAATTTTAATTATTTCTTGCCTTCTATTGCTTTTGCTGCTGTTTTTTTCTTCTTTTTCTAAGGCTTTGAGATGTAGTGTGAGGTCATTTATTTGTTGACTTTTTCTTCTTTTAAGGACGAACTATATGCAATGAATTTTCCTCTTAGTACTGCTTTCATAGTGTCCCAGAGATTTTGATATGTTGTGTCTGTGTTCTCAGTTACCGCTAAGATTTTTAATCTCTTCCTTGATGTCTTCTGTAACCCATTGTTCATTCAGTAGCATATTCTTCAGTCTCCATGTGATGCAGAAATTTTTATTTTTTAATTTTGTCGTTGATTTCCAATTTCATTCCATTATGATCTGATAAAATGTATGGTAGTATCTCTACTTTTTTGTATTTGCTAAGAGTTGCTTTGAGGCAAAATATATGGTCTATTTTAGAGAAGGATTCATGTGATGCTAAGAAAAATGTGTATCAGCTTGATGCAGGTTGAATAATCTATATATGTCAGTTAAGTCTAAATTATTGATTGTGTTATTGAGTTCTATAGTTTCTTTATTCAACTTGTGTTTGAAAGATCTATCCAGTTGTTAGAGAGGTGTGTTAAAGTCACCCAAGATTATTGTGTTGTGGCCAATTTGACTCTTGAACTTGAAAAGAGTTTGTTTGATGAACATAGCTGCACCATTGTTTGGGGCATATATATTTATGATTATTATGTCTTGTTGGTGTATAGTTCCCTTGAGCAGTATGTAATGCCATCTTTATCCTTTTTGATTAACCTTGGCTTGAAGTCTACTTTATTTGACATGAGTATGGAAACCACTGCTTGCTTCCACAGTCCATATGAGTGATATGATTTTTCCCAACCTTTCACCTTCAGTCTGTGTATGTCTTTTCCTATCAGATGAGTCTCCTGGAGGCAGCATATTGTTGGTTTTTTTTTTTTTTTTTCAATCTAATCTGCTAGCCTATGTCTTTTTATTGGTGAGTTTAAGCCCATTAACATTTAGGGTTACTATTGAGACATGGTTTGTATTTCTAGCCATATTTGTTTATTTTTGTTATTTTACTGGAATTGGTTTTCCTCTTGATTAGTTTTTCCTTTAGTGTACTACTTCCCTCTCCTGATTTTCATTGCTGTTTTTCATTTCCTCTTCGTGAAATATTTTGCTGAGGATGTTTTGTACTGCTGGTTTTCTAGCTATCAATTCTTTTAACTTTTGTTTATCATGGAAGGTTTTTATTTCATCTTCAAATCTAAAGCTTAATTTTGCTGGATACAAGATTCTTGGTTGGCACCCATTATCTTTCAGAGCTTGATATATGTTGTTCTAGGGTCTTCTAGCTTTTAGAGTCTGTGTTGAAAAATCTGCCATTATCCTAATTGGTTTTCCCTTATATGTAATCTGATTCCTTTCTCTTGTGGCTTTTAAAAATTCTCTCCTTATTCTGTATGTTTGTCATTTTCATTATAACATGCCTTGGTGTGGGTCTGTTGTGATTTTGTACATTTGGTGTCCTGTAGTCTTGAATTTGGATTTCCAATTCATTCTTCATGTTTGGAATGTTTTCTAATATTATTTCATTGAATAGATTGTTCATTCCTTTGATTTGGACCTCTACGCCTTCCTCTATCACAATAACTCTTAAAATTTTGTCTTTTTATACTATCTCATATTTCTTGAATGTTCTACTCATGGTTTCTTATCATTTCGCTGTGTAGTCTATGTTCTTTGCATGATGATTTATTTGATCTTCATTGTCTGATGTCCTATTTTCTAACTGGTCTACTCTGTTGGTGATGCTTTCATTTGAGTTTTTAATTTGGATTATTATTTCTTTCATTTTAAGAATTTCTGTTTGGTTTTTTTTTTTGTAGAACCTCTATCTCCCTGTTGAGGTGATCTTTTGCTTCTTGGATTTGTTTATGTAGCTTATTGTCAAAGTGATCTTTCACTGCCTGTATTTTTTCTCTTATGTTTTCTTTGAGATCCCAAAAAATTTTAAGCATGTATATCCTGAAATATTTTTCTGTCATTTTTTTTCTGCTGTAGCTGCCAATGCTTCTAATGATACGTTGTCTTGATTTGTTTGTGGTACTTTCTTCCTTTGTCTTTTCATGTTGCTCATGTGTCTTCCTTTCCAGCTCTGTGGATCTTGCGTGTTATTGTTTTTACCCTATAGCTCTTGTAGGTTTCCAAGATCTCTCCTTTGTGGGGAAGAATAATGTTACCAGATCCCAATATCAACAATGCATCACTTATGAACAAATTGTTGTTATTAATACATTTACAGTTTAGTCTCAATGTCCAGAAATGTTGGATTCAAGTATTATTTAAAATATAATCAGTAGTTTCATAAAAAGATGTACAGTTTCTGGTGGTGGACAATGAACTGGGGGCTTGGAATAGGACGAAATGTTGAGGGGAGAAAATGTGAGGGTATATAGTTAATATATCTTAGGAAATGTGAAGGAGAAATCCAGTGAAGAGGGCTAGTAGCAGGAGAATAGATAGGAGGTAATTTGGGATAGACAATTACGTGGGAAGCCAGTAGAGTACATAAAACAAACACACATATGTTTTTAGGAAAATACAAGATGTTAAAGTAGTATAATATGGAGGGTGAAGGAAGAAGAAAAGAAAAAAAAGGGAAAGAAAGAAAAATAAGAGAAGAAAAAGAAAAAAAGGACTTATGCAATTCCTCTATATTATATTATTCAGGTGACTCAGTCCTCAAAGTTCTATTTCATGCAAAGTTCTTGGTTTTACATATGTTGGGCATGTGAGGGCCAGAGGATCCAAGAGAAAGAGGAAAAAAAAATACTCTTAGAGATCCACTTCTTTCTCTTCTCATCCAGTAGGTGGGGCTGTCTCATCCAGTAGGTGTCTCTGCCCTCAGGATGGTGTAGGTAAGCAGGGTGTGAAGACTGGACCTGGTGCTGAGCATCTGGAAGTGGGGAGAGCTGCCCACCAGTCCTAGAAGGGAAATAGTGCCTCATGGGTCTTATTTTGTGACCACTCGTTTGACTTGAGCCCCCAGTATTGTCTCCCTCTCTTGCCTGGAGATTTCCAAAATCCTGATCTCTGTGTTATGCTCCAGACTTTAGTCCCTTCTCCTCTCTTATTTATCAGGTCCCAACTGTGAGACCTCTCACTCCCAGGCTCACACCAGGTGGGCAGCACTCTGTTTGCACTGCACTCCTTTCCAACTGAAAGCTGATCTTGTGTTAGGTGGCCACTGTGCTAAGTTATTGCCATTGGGGAGGGGGGAGGAATTGGAGATCAGGTACCTGCTCAAATAGTAATCCAATCTGATAGCCACGCCCACCAAAAAATGGCAAGAAAGGTTTTCCAATATTGAGTTAGTCTGCTTCCACCTCCAGGGTGTCTGGTGATGTGGGGGGAGCTGGGTGATGGCCTTTTACTGTGGATAGGTAGCATCTGAGTGACCTGCGTGGGAGTGGAGCGCAGTCTGGAGTTCTGCAGAGGTGCTGATAGGTGTTTCTGCTAAGCTGCTTGTCAGCAGTGTGTGAGCTAGAACTGTGGACTTTGGGTCAGGATTCCGGAGATTCCTCAAGCCCAGAGGCTCTGATTTCTGTGTGGGTGGTCGAAGGGCCGGTGGTTTCTGTGAAAATCCACTGGCCCCTGGAGATCCGGTCTGGGAACTGCTCCACCTAATATGGCGAGAATGTTGAGCTAAGATGGCGGCAGTCTGATTTCAGTGGTGTCTGGAGGTAGGGGGAGCCAGGCAATGGCATTGGGCTGTGGGTAAGTAGCAGATGAGTTACCTGCATGGAAGCAGAGTTAAGTCTTGGTGATCTGAAGATGTGTTGATAGGTGATTCTGCTAAAGGGCTCGCAGAGTCTTGCGTGGACTGGAACTTTGGGCTTTGGGTGTTGCTTGAATGCTGCTGTTCTACTCGAACTCGAACTACTTCTGATAACAAATACCAGAGTTTGATCAGGGGAGCAGAAACCACTGTGAGTATTTTAAGAAAAATAGGATTGTAATATAGAGAATTACAGACTCATAAAACCTCTGGCAAGCCTTTTGGTGGTAGCCATTACATGTTAACTCTGTTTCTTATTATGTTTCTTAGTTTGTGTTTCAATTTCTACTGGTTTTGTGCTTTTCTTAGAATGAGCCTGTACTCCTAAATGGGCAGTGATGACCTTTGGTTAGAGTTTTTGGTATAATGGAGAACAGTGGTTAGGAGCACAGGCTCTAAAAGTTTGCTGGGTACAAAACTCATCTCAGGTGTTACCAAATGGTATGACTATGGGAAAAGGTCTTAATCACATTGGACCTTAGTCTCATTTGTAAAATATATCCTTTCTTAGAATTAATATAAAAATAACATGAATTAATAAACAGAGCATTTTTAAATGTGAGTTTATAATAAACAAAAAGAATCTAGGACAGGACAGAGTACCACTTTCTTTTTCTCTCTGTGACAGGGCCTTGCTAAGTTGTCTTAGGTAACCTCAAACTTGGAATTCTCCTGCCTCAACTTCCTTAGCCTACTCTACAGGGTGAAACTGAATGTGGTAAATCAAGTGCTGCACATATTTGAGTAATTTTATTATTCGTAATTGTATTATTTTCAAGGTACCAGTGTTACAAGAAAGTCATTTATTAAGCACACATGTATATATTTATATATTGTTTTAAACTCTGCAGGCCTGAGTCTAGTGTGACTCCCTCCTGTAACCATCAGAGCAGAAAGAAAAACTATGCAGGTCTTAAGTTATGTTTAATTTATGATCTATATTTGATTTTTCTCCTGTTTGTAACTTTTATTTGAGTAATCACTAATTTATAAGCAATATTTTCTTGACTTTTGCTCCTGGATTTCAAAGTTGAATTTTCAGAAGTAAGTTTCAGTCAAATAACTTTTTTTTAAACATTTTCTTTTCAAAATATTTTTTAGTTGACAATAGACCTTTATTTTTTGTTTATTTACACATAGTGTTGAGAATTGAACCCAGTGCCTCACACATGCTAGGGAAGCACTCTACCACTGAGCCACAATCCAATCCCCTAACATTTTCAATAATAAAATGTAATCATTTAAACTCAGTAGAATAGTTTACCTCCACAAGTAAAACATTTGAATTATTCTGCAAGTGCTTAAAATTTCAAGTAAGAACCAGTGCAGTGCTGGGATTAAGCCAACTAAATTAATTTATGAAAAATATATAAAAGTTGTTTTTCTGTATGAAAGAACAAAAGGTGCTAAGGTGGTGGATAGAAGATGATTGATTTTAGGTGAATTAATCTGAACCTTCCCACCTTTTCACCCTCAAATGCTGACTGCACAATTTCTTCCCAACCTCATCAATTTCAAAGTGAATGCATGAAAGGGGCAGATCAACAGAGTTAGAGGAAGAACAGGGAAGGGGGAGGAGAGACATGTCGGCAAGGTGAAAAGATTCATATGTATGTCTTTAATACAAAATCTTTATGTTCTGTTTGGAAAGTCCTCTGGATTTATGTTTAAACCACCTATTTTTTCTGTACATAGAGTCTTTTAAAATCATGCCATGCCTTGAGTTTTTTGTTTACTTTTTCTTTTTTCATGAAGTCCATTTCTGTCATTGCTTATGAAGTTGGCATTTCTTTTTAAATAGTGTCAGTCTGGACAAACCCTAATTTTCCTGATCTGTATGTCAAATTAATTTAAATTAGATATGCTATACTGGCCCATTATTTTCAAATTTAGCTAGAGTCATTCATTATTTGTACAGATTTAAATAAAAATCCTCTCCTTCTTTCTTTCCCTTTGTTTTTTTTTCACCTTTATTGTCATTTTCTCATAAACATTTTCTGCCTTGTGTATTTTTCAAAGTTTATTCTTTCTTTTCAATCTTTTAGAATTAGGATTAAGGTTAGGGGCCGGGTGCGATGGAGCATGCCTGTAATCCCAGTGGCTTGGGAGACTGAGGTGAGAGGATTACAAGATCAAAGGCAGCCTCAGCAAAAGTGAGGGGCTAAGCAACTCTGTGTGACCCTGTCTCTAAATAAAATACAAAATAGGGCTGGGGATGTGGTTGCATGCCCCTGAGTTCAATCCCTGTTACCAAAAAAAAAAAAAAAAAGAAAAAAGAATTATGGCTAGGGTGTTAAAACCCAGACTTTTTATATATATTTAAATAGATTCTATCAACGAGTAACAAAATTTTGGGTGCAATTTGAGACATTTTAGAGTCTTGAATGCATTTGTGTTTGCATCAGTTAGAAGTCCAGTGCTTTGGATGGTACCTTTTCAAATTTCCATTGTCAATTTTTCCTATACTCTTTGAAAAATAATTGGCTCAAAGTTTAAATTTTTTAGAAGGTACCTTAGTATTGGTTAATTTTATATGTTAATTTGTTTAAACTACGTTGCCTGGTTCTTTGGTAAAATATGAATCTAGATGTTGCTATAAAAGAATTTTATAGATGTGATTAACCCTGACAATCAGGTGACTTTTAAGAAAGGGAATGTCTATGGGTAATATCGGTGGGCATCATTTAATCAGGACTTCAGAGTAAAACCTGATGTTCCTCAGAGATGAAGGCATCCTACTCTAATATTTTAGGTAGAAATCCTGCCTGAGTTACCAGGCTTTTGCTCCCATCTCTACAAATCTTATTTATTTATTAATATATTTAATTTTTAAAATAGTTCTAGGGATAGAACTCTGGGCCTCACACTTCCTGGGTAAGTGTTCAACCACTGAACTACATTCCCAGTCCTCCCCTACAAATTTTAAACTCAACACTGTAACATTTTGTCTGAAGTCTGACCTGAGTTTTTCTATGTCCTTTGGAAGATTTTGGATTTAGCCCTCTCAACAACATCAATGAATTCCTTAAATCTTCCCCCCCCACCCTCCCCACTTTACACACACACATACACACACTCTCTCTCACTGTCTGTCTGTTGGTTTGGTTTTTCTAGAAAACCCTGACTAATGTTGAAGTACATATCACAATATTCTTCAGTTATTAATTAATTATTTTTTTTAAAAAATTTTTTATTGTTGGTTGTTCAAAACATTACAAATTTCTTGACATATCGTATTCCACACTTTGATTCAAGTGGGTTATGAACTCCCACCTTCACCCCATACACAGTTTGCAGAATCACATCAGTTACACATCCATTGATTTACATATTGCCATACTAGTGTCTGTTGTGCTCCGCTGCCTTTCCCATCCTCCCCCCTTCCCCATCCCCACCTCTCCCCTCCCCTCCCCTCCTCTCTCTCTACCCCCTCCACTGTATAACCCTGAGGGTCTCCTTCCATTTCCATGCCATTTACCTTCTCTCTCCCTTTCCCTCCCACCTCTCATCCCTGTTAAATGTTAATCTTCTTCTCCTGCTCTTCGTCCCTACTCTGATCTTAGTTACTCTCCTTATATCAAAGAAGACATTTGGCATTTGTTTTTTAGGGATTGGCTAGCTTCACTTAGCATAATCTGCTCTAATGCCATCCATTTCTCTGAAAATTCTATGATTTTGTCATTTTTTAATGCAGAGTAATACTCCATTGTGTATAAATGCCACATTTTTTTTTATCCATTCGTCTATTGAAGGGCATCTAGGTTGGTTCCACAGTCTTGTTATTGTGAATTGTGCTGCTATGAACATCGATGTAGCAGTGTCCCTGTAGCATGCTCTTTTTAGGTCTTTAGGGAATAGACCAAGAAGGGGAATAGCTGGGTCAAATGGTGGCTCCATTCCCAGCTTTCCAAGAAATCTGTTTTTCCAAGAAATACTGCTTTCCAAATTGGCTGCACCAATCTGCAGTCCCACCAGCAATGTACAGGTGTACCCTTTTCCCCACATCCTCGCCAGCACTTGTTGTTGTTTGACTTCATAATGGCTGCCAATCTTACTGGAGTGAGATGGTATCTTAGGGTGGTTTTTATTTGCATTTCTCTGACAGCTAGAGATGGTGAGCATTTTTTCATGTACTTGTTGATTGACTGTATGTCCTCCTCTGAGAAGTGTCTGTTCAGGTCCTTGGCCCATTTGTTGATTGGGTTGTTTGTTCTCTTATTGTCTAATTTTTTGAGTTCTTTGTATACTCTGGATATAAGGGCTCTATCTGAAGTGTGAGGAGTAAAGATTTGTTCCCAGGGTGTAGGCTCCCTATTTATCTCTCTTATTGTTTCTTTTGCTGAGAAAAAACTTTTTAGTTTGAGTAAGTCCCATTTGTTGATTCTAGTTATTAACTTTTGTGCTATGGGTGTCCTATTGAGGAATTTGGAGCCCGACCCCACCGAATGTAAATCGTAGCCAACTTTATCTTCTATCAGACGGCGTGTCTCTGATTTGATATCAAGCTCCTTGATCCATTTTGAATTCACTTTTGTGCATGGCAAGAGAAAGGGATTCAGTTTCATTTTGTTGCATGTGGGAAGCCATCCTGACACGTGACTGGGCGACTCCCGTTAAGGGTCTGAGGCTTCTGGCTGTGTCGGAATTTTCCCGGCCCTTTCCTGATGAGAGAACCCGTCCGTGTGGGGGTGTGACTGACCACTGACCCCGGGGGCCCAATCACTGACCCTGACCTTGGAGTGCAGTCCCCCCTCAACCTTCATTGGATGGAATTATCCCCTGAATTTCTTGTTCCCCAATAAAAGGCTACTCCCTGGCGTGTTCACTCTCTCTCTCTCCTGCTAGCCCTGAGTAATCCTTGCTGCCCTGCTGGGCGGTTAGAGGTCGGAGCCAGAGAGGGGAGCCGTCTCGGACCTGGCAATAGAAATAAGGTAACTGAGTCTGTGTGTTTTATTTCGATCTCTTCTAACTAACTTTATGCCTAGAACCTCATTAATGAAACCATTGCGCAGGCCGCGTGGTAGAATTGGCGCCCACGAGGGGGGCATTCTAGATTAGTTAGATTGAGTGGGAGCGCGCTATAAAGATAAGGATAAAGATAAAGATAAAGGAAGAGGTGACAATTTGGGTCACAAAAGTACCTGGAGCTATTGAAGGAAAGAGACGTTAAATTAATTAAAATGGGAAATTCAACTTCTACGGATAAGGAAATGTATCTGACTATTTTAGACAGTATAATTAATCAGAAAGGAAAACAGATAAAGAAAGCTCAGTTATTACAATTCTTAAAGATTGTAGGTGAATATTGTCCTTGGTTTTGTGAACAAGAGTCTCCAAATTTATCTACTTGGGAGAAATTAGGAAGAAAGTTACAAAAGGTTTATTTTTCTAATGAACTACCTGGAGGCATAGAAAGTATTCAGAAAACTTGGACAGCTCTAGAAATTTGTCTTTTTGAATATATGGGTCAAAGTTCGTGGCCCCCTGAAGACCTGTTAAAAGGCTTGCAAAGAACTATTAAGTCTATTCAAATGGAAAATTCTCCTGAGGCTAAGTTAATTCCTTTTCCCTTAGGCCGTTTAAAAACAAAGACACTAGGGGCCAAACCGAAGATTAGGAATGTGACCTTAAACTTGCAAGACCAGACTAGCCCGCAGGGAGATTCTAGGGGCGAATATCATAGAGAAAAAAAAGAAGAAAGCCCTCCGGAAGAGGTAGAGGATCTTCCCACAGAGGAAAATCCGGAAGAGATTCCTAGAGGGGCTCAGAGTTCTTCTCCGCCACGTGGTTTAGAAACCCAAATTCAAAATGACGATAGTACAGAGTCTGACCATGACTTGCAATCTGAGGGAGAAGAATCAGACATGGAAATTCAGGACTTACAGAGGAATCTTAACAGGCTGCGTTTAACACCGCCTGTCCAGACTATTCGAATTCGGCCGGTACCTGCTAAAAGGACAAAATTTAACAGGTGCGCTGGGTTAACAATGACTTTTCTTACCCCGTTCCAGCGAGGTATTAAGAAAGCACAGGAAGATGGGGAGGATACTAGCGGTTTTCAACTTTTTCCAGTTTTTGAGCAAGTTAATGAACAAGATCAGAGAGTTAGAGTTCATGCTGTAATCCCATTTAAAACCATTAAGGAACTAAAAAGTGCATGTGAGACGTATGGTCCCAATTCGCCTTTTGTACAGAGCCTGATAGAAAATATTTGCTCACAACCCCTTCCTCCTAGCGATTGGATTTCTTTAGCCAGATCTTGTCTGAGCGGGGGAGATTTCTTACTTTGGAGGACTTACTGGACTGATTTCTGTACTGAACAGGCAGAAAAGAACAAAAGACAGGATATAGAAACGCCAGTAGAAATGTTTCTAGGGACAGGTGAATTTACTGACCTAGAAAGACAGTTAAATTATGATTTTGTAGTGTACAATCAAATAACTGATTGTGCCAAACGTGCCTGGAGGCAGATTGTCTCCAAGGACCAGTCCAATTTAGTTCTTACCAAAATCAGGCAAGGTGCGAGTGAACCTTACTCAGATTTCGTAGCCCGGTTGTACCAGGCTGCAAACAGGTCAATCGGGGACTCGGGAGCGAGTGAGTTCATTGTTAGGCAATTGGCATTCGAAAACGCAAATAAATACTGTCAGGATATTCTTAGACCGCACCGTAAAAAAGGGACAGTTTCTGAGTTTATTCGCTTATGTTCTGACATAGACTCTACTCATTTACAAACAGTGGCCCTAGCTGCAGCAATAAAAGAAACTTTGAAACCACAGGATTTAGTACGAAAACCCCGCGGAAAATGTTACATTTGCGGGAGAAATAATCATTTTGCGCGGGATTGTCGCATGCGCAATTTTAAGTTCAGGGCTCCATCTACTGGCGATAATAGATATTGCAAGGCTCAGCCCCATGCGGCGGATCAAGATGGCGCGGATGAGCCCGCCTTCTTGTCATCATTTCCGCCTGGCCGGAACACAAACTTCCGGTCGGCCCGCCCCCGGGCCGAAAATGAGGAAGTAGGTGGTCGCGCAATGTGACGTCATCGCGCCGACCATGGGGGCCGCCATCTTTAATTTTACCGGAGCGAAACGAACAGTTTCCGTACAAACCCCTAATGATTTTCAAGGCTTTTAAGAGATACTAATCGGCTGAAGCCATCTTTAAAACTAACTACTTCTAATTTAAGTCCCTTATTTCAGATATTACAAGAAAATCCCTCTCCAACCTCTCCACGTCAGCTAACCTTAGAGGCTAGAATGGCTTTAAGGAGAGTTAAACATGCAATTAAAAATGCACAGCTTACTAGAATTGATCCTAAAGAAATAGTGTATTTATTAATATTTCCAACTGAACATACCCCAACAGGAGCCATATGGCAAAGATTAGGAGTTATTGAGTGGATTTATTTATCCCACTCTCCTCAAAAGACATTAATCCCTTTTCATGATTCTATAGCTCAATTAGTAATTAAAGGTAGAACTAGGATTTTACAATTAATTGGATCTGAGCCTGATATCATAATTATTCCATTTTCTATTCAACAGACTAATTGGCTTTTTCAAACTTCTAGTTCATGGCAGATAGCTTTTGCTGATTTTCCTGGCCAGATAGATAGCCATTATCCTCGTGATAAGATTATACAATTTGCATCATTAACGTCACTTATTTTTCCAAAGATTGTACGTGCACATCCTATAGATGAAGCTTTATCAGTGTTCACGGATGGTTCTAACTCAGGTAAAGCAGGTTTTTATAGTCGTGTTCACACAGAGGTAATACAAACTTCTTATACTTCTGCCCAAAGAGCAGAGCTTCAAGTAAATTAGTAGCTTTTTGTCAACAGATGTCTTCATATGACTGTGCACTAGCTTCCCATTCCTTGCATCATCAAAATGCTTCTAACTTACGTAAAAAATTTAATATTACTAGAGAACAAGCTCGTCAGATTGTAAGCCAATGCCCTAAGTGTGTTATTCACACTCCATCTCTGCCATCAGGGGTAAATCCCCGTGGATTAAAACCAAATCAAATATGGCAAATGGATGTAACTCATATTCATCAATTTGGTAAGCAATGTTATGTACATGTCATAGTGGACACTTATTCTAGATTTATTTTTGCCACAGCACGTACTAAGGAAAATACTCAACATGTAATTTCTCATTGCCTAGCAGCTTTTTCTGTTTTAGGGTGCCCTATGCAGATTAAAACAGATAATGCTCCAGCTTATGTAAGCTCTTCTTTTCAACAATTTTGCCAAGAGTTTAAAATTAATCATAAAACAAAAATTCCTTATAACCCTCAAGGCCAAGCCATTGTGGAACGAGCTCATTTATCTATTAAGCTTCAATTACAAAAATTAAAGGGGGGGAATAGGTTTATGACTCCCCAAAATAGCCTTAATCATGCCTTGTTTGTTTTAAATTTTTTAAACTGTGACGCAGAAGGTCACACTGCTGCTGAGAGACAAATGTCTCCCTCAGTAACAGGCCCTTTAGGCAAAATTTTGTGGAAAGATTTACAGACTGGTCAGTGGAAGGGTCCAGACCCAGTGATAATGTGGGGTAGAGGTCATGCTTGTATTTTCCCAGAAGGCGCTTTTCGTCCTATTTGGGTGCCTGAACGTGCTATCAGACATGGAAGAGATAGAACCCAGATTCAAGCGACTGAGGATCGACCCGGAGGAGCCCCTATCCAGAAGGAGGAGATATCGGAAAAGGATGAAGAAAGACCAGATTGACCCAGCCGAAAAGCTGATTTCATGGGAAGACTTGAAGAAGCTAACAACCCAGGCTTCCCGAATACTTCGACACCTAGGAGAGAACAGGACCCCAGTGATGATGGTAGCAACAGTAATTGCCCTGTTGGGCTGTCAGGTAAAGGGGGATCAAGTAGACACTTACTGGACATATTTCCCAGATCCACCCCTGGTACACCCAGCTGTGTGGACTGGAGAATCTATTCCAGTATTTACTAATGACTCATTCATGATGGGAGGATTTATAGATACCCATATTACTCCCAATCATGTGACTAGATTTAATTATTCTGGCTACAGTGCCCAATTACCTTTGTGTTGGTCACATGATAAACATGCCGGCTGTCTAAAAGTATCATTCGAAGAAAAGACAGCGATTGGTAGACATAGACTGACAAATAATTCTTTTTATGGGGACTTAAGACCTTATACTAGATCAGTAATTTAAGATGGGACTTTCCCATAACAAGCCAGTCATTTCTGCAAAACCTCCACGGATGCCCCACTGTCCAAATAGTTCTACAATTGAGATTGGCACCTTTCCTAGATGGATGGATTGTGTAAATACCTTTCCTGTACAACATAAGGTGTCTAAAGATAGTGGGTATATTTTAGACTGGTCTCCAAAAATTGATAAAAGACAATTACGAAGAAATTCTGCTATGACACCTGCAGGATTTGTTAGTAATATTTTGACTTATAGTAAAGGAGGAGTTCAGAAAGATGTTTGGCGTTTAATTGCTGCCTCAGAATTCTTACATTTTACAGACAAACCTTTACCAAAATTTGTTGGCAAGAACTGTAAAGAGGGATCTTGCTATGGCTTACGAGCCTGTGTCCAATCTCCTTATGTTTTAATTATTGGAAATGTAAAAGTTAAATGGATAGATGACAGATATATTGTTACTTGTAATAAATGTAACCTAACCAATTGTATTACTAGGTATAATGGAGGAAAAGGAGTGCTGATACTTCATCAGCCCTCTTTTGTTTTATTACCTGCTAATATTTCAGAGCCATGGTATGCTGATACTGGTTTACAAGTCTTACAGCAAATTCATGCCCAGTTAGCAAGACCAAAACGTGCTATTGGAGTTATAATTGTTGGTGTTTTGGCGCTAGTCTCCTTTATTGCCTCAACTGTCTCTGCGTCTCTGACATTGTCTCAAAATATTCAGCATGCCAAATTTCTTAATAATTTAGCTCAAAATACTTCCAAGGCTCTGCGTAATCAAGTAAATATTGATGAAAGGATTGAGACTAAATTAAACGCCTTAGAGGCGACTGTTATAGACATAGGTAATGAACTTTCAGCCTTAAAATTTAAGGAAAGGCTTAATATAATAAGTATGTTTGTGTTACAGCTGCCAAGTACAATGCTTCTCTCTGGGATTGGGAGAAGGTTAAAATCCATTTATTAGGTATTTGGCAAAATAGTAATAATAGCTTGGATATTCTGGAACTTCATCACCATATCCAAGACATTCAAAATAATAAAGCTGATTTTTCAGATCCTTCTTCTCTGGCAAACCAAATATTGAAGGAGTTAAATGGATTCAACCCTGGAAATATTCTTAAACACTCGGCCTGGTACATTATTGGATTATTCTCTTTGCTGTTAATTCTCTTTTGTGTTATAATTATAGGATGGCGAGTCTTCGGAACAAGAATACAGAAACTCCAAAGAGTGAACCGCCGCCTCATTTTTAAGAATAGAAAGGGGGAATATGTGGGAAGCCATCCTGACACGTGACTGGGCGACTCCCGTTAAGGGTCTGAGGCTTCTGGCTGTGTCGGAATTTTCCCGGCCCTTTCCTGATGAGAGAACCCGTCCGTGTGGGGGTGTGACTGACCACTGACCCCGGGGGCCCAATCACTGACCCTGACCTTGGAGTGCAGTCCCCCCTCAACCTTCATTGGATGGAATTATCCCCTGAATTTCTTGTTCCCCAATAAAAGGCTACTCCCTGGCGTGTTCACTCTCTCTCTCTCCTGCTAGCCCTGAGTAATCCTTGCTGCCCTGCTGGGCGGTTAGAGGTCGGAGCCAGAGAGGGGAGCCGTCTCGGACCTGGCAATAGAAATAAGGTAACTGAGTCTGTGTGTTTTATTTCGATCTCTTCTAACTAACTTTATGCCTAGAACCTCATTAATGAAACCATTGCGCAGGCCGCGTGGTAGAGTTGCATATGGATTTCCAGTTTTCCCAGCACCATTTGTTGAAGATGCTATCCTTCCTCCATTGCATGCTTTTAGCCCCTTTATCAAATATAAGATAGTTGTAGTTTTGTGGATTGGTTTCTGTGTCCTCTATTCTGTACCATTGGTCCACCCGCCTGTTTTGGTACCAGTACCATGCTGTTTTTGTTACTATTGCTCTGTAGTATAGTTTGAAGTCTGGTATCGCTATACCGCCTGATTCAAACTTCCTGCTTAGCATTGTTTTTACTATTCTGGGTCTTTTGTTTTTCCATATGAATTTCATGATTGCTTTCTCTATTTCTACAAGAAATGCCGTTGGGATTTTGATTGGCATTGCATTAAACCTATAGAGAACTTTTGGTAATATCGCCATTTTGATGATGTTAGTTCTGCCTATCCATGAACAGGGTATATTTTTCCATCTTCTAAGATCTCCTTCTATTTCTCTCTTTAGGGTTCTGTAGTTTTCATTGTATAAGTCTTTTACCCCTTTTGTTAGGTTGATTCCCAAGTATTTTATTTTTTTGGAAGATATTGTGAATGGAGTGGTTGTCCTCATTTCCATTTCAGAGGATTTGACGCTGATATACAGGAATGCCTTTGATTTATGCGTGTTGATTTTATATCCTGCCACTTTGCTGAATTCATTTATTAGCTCTAATAGTTTCTTTGTAGAGCCTTTTGGGTCTGCTACGTATAGAATCATATCATCTGCAAATAGTGATAATTTAAGTTCTTCTTTTCCTATTTTTATGCCTTTAATTTCTTTCATCTGTCTAATTGCTCTGGCCAGTGTTTCGAGAACTATGTTGAACAGAAGTGGAGAGAGAGGGCATCCCTGTCTTGTTCCAGATTTTAGAGGGAATGCCTTCAGTTTTTCTCCATTCAGAATGATGCTAGCCTGAGGCTTAGCATAGATTGCTTTTACAATATTGAGGTATGTTCCTGTTATCCCTAGTTTTTCTAGAGTTTTGAACATAAAGGGATGCTGTACTTTGTAGAATGGTTTTTCCGCATCTATCGAGATGATCATATGCTTCTTATTTTTAAGTCTATTGATGTGGTGAATAACATTTATTGATTTCCGTATATTGAACCAGCCTTGCATCCCAGGGATGAATCCTACTTGATCATGGTGCACAATTTTTTTGATATGTTTTTGTATCCGATTCGCCAGAATTTTATTGAGGATTTTTGCATCTAGGTTCATTAGAGATATTGGTCTGTAGTTTTCTTTCTTTGAAGTGTCTTTGTCTGGTTTAGGTATCAGGGTGATGTTGGCCTCATAGAATGAATTTGGAAGTTCTCCCTCTTTTTCTATTTCCTGAAGTAGCTTGAAAAGTATTGGTATTAGTTCTTCTTTAAAGGTTTTGTAAAATTCTGCTGTATACCCATCCGGTCCTGGGCTTTTCTTAGTTGGTAGTCTTTTTATGGTTTCTTCTATTTCCTCAATTGATATTGGTCTGTTTAGGTTTTCTATATCCTCCTGACTCAATCTGGGCAGATCATATGACTTAAGAAATTTATCTATGCCTTCACTCTCTTCTAATTTATTGGAGTATAAGGATTCAAAATAGTTTTTGATTATCTTCTGTATTTCTGAAGTGTCTGTTGTGATATTGCCTTTTTCATCCCGTATGCTAGTAATTTGAGTTCTCTCTCTTCTTCTCTTCACTAGCATCGCTAAGGGTCTGTCGATTTTGTTTATTTTTTCAAAGAACCAATTTTTAGTTTTGTTAATTTTTTCAATTGTTTCTTTTGTTTCGATTTCATTAATTTCAGCTCTGATTTTAATTATTTCATGCCTTCTACTTCTTTTGCTGTTGTTTTGCTCTTCTTTTTCAAGGATTTTGAGATGAAGTATGAGATCATTTATTTGTTGGTTTTTTCTTTTTTTAAGGAATGAACTCCAAGCAATGAATTTTCCTCTTAGAACTGCTTTCAATGTGTCCCATAGATTCCGATATGTTGTGTCTGTGTTTTCATTTATCTCTAAGAATTTTTTTAATTTCCTCCTTGATGTCTTCTATAACCCATCATTCAGTAACCTATTGTTCATTCTCCAAGTGATGTATGCTTTTTCCTTCCTTCTTTTATCATTGATTTTCAGTTTCATTCCATTATGATCAGATAGGATGCATGGTATTATCTCTACTCCTTTATATTGTCTAAGAGTTGCCCTGTGACATAATATATGATCTATTTTTGAGAAGGATCCATGTGCTGCTGAGAAAAAAGTATAACTGCTTGATGTTGGGTGGTATACTCTATATATGTCAATTAAGTCTAGGTTATTAATTGTGTTATTGAGTTCTATAGTTTCCTTATTCAACTTTTGTTTGAAAGATCTGTCCAGTGGCGAGAGAGGTGTGTTGAAGTCTCCCATGATTATTGTATGGTGGTCTATTAGACTCTTGAACTTGAGAAGAGTTTGTTTGACGAACATAGCTGCACCATTGTTTGGGGCATAAATATTTATGATTGTTATGTCTTGTTGGTGTATGGTTCCCTTAAGCAGTATGTAGTGTCCCTCTTTATCCCTTTTGATTAATTTTGGCTTGAAATCTATTTTATTTGATATGAGTATGGACACTCCTGCTCGTTTCCAAAGTCCATATGAGTGATATGATTTTTCCCAACCTTTCACCTTCAGTCTATGTATGTCTTTTCCTATCAAATGCGTCTCCTGTAGGCAGCATATTGTTGGGTCTTGTTTTGTGATCCATTCTACTAGCCTGTGTCTCTTAATTGGTGAGTTTAAGCCATTAACATTTAGGGTTATTCTTGAGATATGGGTTGTTCTTCCAGCCATATTTGTTTATTTCTGTTACTAAACATGGTTTGTTTTCCTCTTTGATTATTCCCCCCCCCTTTACTGTCCTACCTCCCACTGTTGGTTTTCATTGTTATTTTCCATTTCCTCTTCCTGTAATGTTTTGCCAAGGATGTTTTGAAGAGATGGTTTTCTAGCTGCGAATTCTTTAAACTTTTGTTTATCGTGGAAGGTTTTAATTTCATCTTCCATCCTGAAGCTTTATTTCGCTGGATACACAATTCTTGGTTGGAACCCATTTTCTTTCAGTGTTTGAAATATGTTATTCCAGGATCTTCTAGCTTTCAGAGTCTGTGTTGAAAGATTAGCTGTTATCCTGATTGGCTTACCCCTAAATGTAATCTGCTTCCTTTCTCTTGTAGCTTTTAAAATTCTCTCCTTATTCTGTATGTTGGGCATCTTCATTATAATGTGTCTAGGTGTGGATCTCTTATGATTTTGCACATTTGGCGTCCTGTAGGCTTCTAGGATTCTGTCTCATTCTTCAAGTCTGGGAAGTTTTCTCGTATTATTTCATTGAATAGACTGCTCATTCCTTTGGTTTGGAGCTCTGTACCTTCCTGTATCCCAATGACTCTTAAGTTTGGTCTCTTAATGTTATCCCATATTTCTTGGATGTTCTGCTCATGGTTTCTTAACAGTCTTGCTGAGCTGTCTATGTTCTTTTCCAGTTGAAATACTTTATCTTCATTGTCTGATGTTCTATATTCTAAGTGTTCTACTCTGCTGGTAGTATTCTCCATTGAGTTTTTAAGTTGGTTTATTGCTTCCTGCATTTCTAGGATTTCTGTTTGTTTGTTTTTTATAACCTCTATCTCCCTGTATAGTTGATCCTTTGCTTCCTGGATTTGTTTGCGTAATTCATTGTCGAAGTGATCTTTCATTGTCTGATTTTGCTGTCTAATGTCTTCCTTGATACTCCAGATCATCTGAAGCATGTATATCCTGAATTCTTTATCTGACATTCCATCTGCTGCAGCTGTTACCTCTTCTAAAGTTGCGTTGACCTGCATTGCTTGTGGTCCTTTCTTTCCTTGTCTTTTCATACTGCTTGCGTATCTTTCCTGCAGGTGCGGGCGGCGGCTCTGCTCTCTCCTTATTCCAATTGGGGTGTCGTGGCTACCACGCCAGCAGGTCACTGGGCCTGTTCTGGGCACTGGCGGCGGCTCTGTTCTGCCCCTCCTCCAATTGGGGTGACGAGTGTACCACGCCGGCAGGCCACCGGGCCTGATCCGCCGGTCGGTTGCAGGTTTGCCTACCCTGCAGGCACGGGCGGCGGCTCTACTCTGCCCCTACTCCAAATGGGGTGACATGTCTGTCGTACCGGCAGGCCACTGGGCCTGTCCCGCTGGTTGGTCGCAGATCTGCCCACCTTTCGGGCCTGGGTGGTGGCTCTGCTCTGCCCCTACTCCAATTGGGGTGTCGTGACTACCCCGCCTGCAGGTCGCTGGGCCTGTTCCTGGCACGGGCGGCGACTCTGCTCTGCCCCTACTCCAATTAGGGTGGTGTGTGTACCACACCGGCAGGCTCCTGGGCCTGATCCGCCGGTCTGTCGCAGGTCTGCCTACCTTGGAGGCGCGGGCGGCGGATCTGCCCTGCCCCTCCTACCACGTCTGCGGACCCCTGGGCCTGATCTGCAGGTTGGTCACAGGTCTGCTCACCCTGCGGGCACGGGTGGCAGTTCCGCTCTGCCCCCACTCCAATTGGGGTCACATGGCCACCACACCGGCAGGGCCTGATCCGGGCGTGGGAGAAGGATCTGCTCTGCCCCTACTCCAGTTGGGGTGACGTGTGTACCACACTGGCAGGCCACTGGGCCTGACACGCCAGTCTGTCACAGGTCTGTTTACCTTGCAAGCGCGGGTGGTGGCTCTGCCCTGCCCCTCCTACCACGCCCATGTACCACTGGGTCGCGGGTCTGCCCACCTTGCGGGCGCGGGTGGCGGCTCCGCTCCGCCCCCTCTCCAATTGGGGTCACGCGACCACCACGCCAGCAAGCTGCTGGGCCTGCTCCGGGCGCGGGCGGCGGCCCGGCTCCTCCCCTCTGGCTCGATGACAAATTGAGGAGACTCGGGTGTCTGTGCCTCACCCCCCCTACCAGGAGACCAACTCTTTCTGTCGCCGCTGGTATTGATGAAGTTCTCTCCTCCTCTGCTTTCTGATGACATCAGATCTCTGCCATGTTGGTATCCTATGCGAATGGCAGCATTTCGTTCCCTTTGTCGGGCAACCAAAGCAATGGGTGAGTCCTGACCGGCCCTCAGCAGGACCCGGACCGAGAAGCAGTTTCCATGGGCTCCTAGCCCTGGGCCAGGGCAGTTCCGGGAGCCGGAACTCGGCCACTCCGTGCTCGGTGTAAGCTCCGATAAGAGTAGGCTCCAAGAAGCAGTCCCCGCGGGCTCAGTTCCGGGAGCCGGAATTCGGCCGCTTAGTGCTTGGTGTATGCTCTGATAGGAGCAGGGTCCAAGAAGCAGCCTCCGCATTCTCCCCAGCCCTGGGCCTGGGCAGTTCCGGGAGCCGGAACTCGGCCGCCCCGCGCTCGGTGTTCGCTCCGATAAGATCAGGTTCTAAGAAGCCCCCAGGCACTGAACCCTAGCAATCTGTCTGCAAGCCGCAGGCGAATGGCAGCCTAAAATTACCTGTTCTATGGCTGAATGAGCTGCGGTCAGTCGAAAACAGGGATGGTGACGTCAGCTTTCCAACATGGTGGCTGCTGGCCTCCTCTGTGGTCTGACCGGTGTGGAGAACCGAGATGGACCGCTTCCTTCCCCCGTCTCAAACCCAGAATTCAGACCTGAGTACGGTGCTTGCACGGCTGGCAGAAACTGCAGCGCTGTATCCCTGCGTCGCTATCTCCTCGTTTCCCAGCGCGCGCTGCAGACTCTAGCCGCGGGGCGATTTGCTGAATAAGCAGTGTTACCCTCCGTGCGACAAACCTCTTGCGTTTGAGTCCCCGTAGCCGATCCTCGTGCGATGGAAATCCTTCCTCCAGGTTCCGGAGCACCCCACTATTGCTGGAAATTCCTAACAAGATAGACTTTAGCCGTCCTGACTTGTCATACTCCCACACAGTGAAGCAGCACACGGGGGCAATGCACTCCCCTCGCCGCCATCTTCCTCTCCAATTAATTAATTTTTAAAAATGTCATTGGCCACAGCTTGAAAACAGACAAGAAAATGTTGTGTACTAATTCTAGTAAGTGGGAAAAGGCAACCACAAGTACAAAGGGGCTGAAAGGCATGAAGACAGGAACGAGGGACTTCTGCATGCAGTCATGATGGAAGCAGAAGAGAGAGCCTGGTGGCATGGTGGTGCTTCAGCTCACACAAATCTGGTGAAATGACTCAATGACAGAAGGGCCAAACCCTATGAGCCCATCTGTCTTCTCATCCAACCTCACCAGTTCGCACCAATCTCTGGAGAAAAGAAAACCTAGAATTCACTGTGATCAATTTTATGTTATTTTAGTAAAACATGGCTCAACATAAAAATAAAATTCAGTAAATAGATATATGTTAGATTTCTTTTTAAAAACTTTACGTCAACATCATTTCAAACTATTGATAAGTTGCTAGAATAGTACAAATACCCTGGTTTACTTATCTTGATTCAAATGTTCTATCAGCCTTCTCACTATAAGTTCTTACCTATCCTTTGAAAGCAAGCTGCAACTATGATGTCCTGTCACCCCTAAATACTCCAGTGTTGATCAAATGATATTTTCTCATAACCACACTCAAGCATGTGTTCTTGGCACAAGTAGGACAGAAATGATCCTGCGTTCTTTTTAGTACATCATAGTGGAGGCTCATAGTTGAGTCAACTTACACTGATCTTTGATCACTTGGTAGAGTCAGTATTTACCATTTCCCCTTTTGTAATGAGTTTTCTATGAGAAGAAATTCTAATATTCACCACTCTTCTTTTATTTATCAAACCTCCAAACAGTCTTAGTGTCCACTGATGACTTTAACCTACATTAACCACCAGTCTATGATAGTTATCAATAGGTAATTTTCAATTTTCATCATTCAGGTTTTAAGCATTAGTTGTCCTTCTGTAAGGGAGAACTTTTGCTTCTTTTTTTTTAAATTTTTTTTTATGAGAGAGGGAGAGAGAGAGAGAGAGAGAGAGAGAGAGAGAGAGAGGGAGAGAGAGAGAATTTTTTTTTAATATTTATTTATTTTTTTAGTTATCGGCAGACACAACATCTTTGTTTGTATGTGGTGCTGAGGATCGAACCCGGGCTGCACGCATGCCAGGCGAGTGCGCTACCGCTTGAGCCACATCCCCAGCCCGAACTTTTGCTTCTTTTCATCTATTTATATTAGTATGGACTTATGAAATCCTATTTTATTGTTTAGTTTGGCAATCCATTTTTCTCTGACTTATTTTGATGCAGATTATTTTAAGGCCCCCTTTAAGCTGACTCCTATTTTGTATTTGCATTTTCCTCTGATCCAGCACAACATGTCCCAGGTTCATCTGGTGTTTGTCTCATTCCAGCCCTGAATCAGTCATTTTTATAAAAAGTTCTGTTTTCTATTAAATGGAGATACTCAATTTGTTCATTGCTCTTGTGATTCCATTGCTGCAAGGACCTCTCATAAAACAGAGCTAGAAAATATGTGTATATATATTCATATGCACATGTGTATATATTTCTGTATCTGTATTTGCATAAAAAGAAGTTCATATTAATATCTCTTATTTACCCACCCTTGAAGATCTTTCTATTCTTCATTGGCAGTGAGATATTGATTTCCTTTGTCCTCTCTCTTTTTTCTTATTTACTTAATTATTGTACTATTTTGTTTAGCGACCAATGCCCCAACCTCCCTGACAGCTTCCACACCTACCAGCTGTGTACTCCGCCCCTTACCAGCTGCTTACACAGCCAATGCTTCTGACTGCCCTCACCTCTTGGCTGGTCTGTGGTGCTCAGAATACATTTCTTATTTACTTAATTTTTGTGTTTACATGTTCTTTTCAAAATTATTACCTGTCCGAAACAGTTTAAATCGAGCCTGTTTAAATCAAGTGACAGCTTCTTGAAATCTCTCAGATGCTCCAAGGGGAATAGTCCATTTTAACTTTTGTCTTTTCCCCATTCTCTCCTATGCCCTCAGAGCATTATGTCTTCGGGAGAAATACCATGCACTCCTTTGGTTGACCAGACACTATTTTTCATTTGTTTTTGACCATTGCTTTTTGTGAATGATACCAAAACTAGATGATTTGGGTTTTTTTTTCTTCATCTAATATTTAAATTGGTTTTTGTGGATATTGTGTCTTATGACACTCACCATCATTATATCTGCCCTTTCATTTTGCAATTGCCTTTACCATTCAGTATGTTTATATATATACACCACCATACTTAGATTACATTTTTCTTCTAACACCTATAAAGGTTCATCTCAAGAACTTGTGCCTTTCAAAGGGCTGATCTCTTCTGGGACTGGTATTTAGTGCTTGCTCCACAGATGTATAGTGGTGTGAATAGTTGTGCTTATTCTCTTCCACTAAACTGTAAACTCCAAAGGTCAAAACCTTTCTCTTTGATTCTGCTGTCATGTATAATTAATTTTAAAAAAGTTATATATGAAAACTTTTCTCTTTGATTTTCATATTTTCTGTAGACTATAAACAAAAATCTCATACATGTGATAAGGAAAAGATTTTTCCTAATGTGAATATGTAATAAACTACATTTTTATGATATCCCCATCTGAAATTCTTCCACATCTGATTTATTGATTGATGGCTAGGATTTGGTGTAATAATTATTTTCAATATTATAACTCTGGCCAACTAAACTTTCACTTTAGTGAAGTATGAGATAATATAATTGCAGAAAATTTCTTAAAAACAATAAAAATAATAAACTTTTGCTATGTTCAATATATTTATTTTTTCCTGCATTTGGAACTTGAATTAATGGTAATGTGATTTTTTTCTTAAAGAAAGCCATAGTCAAGAAAAAAAACATTGTTGATCTGTGATTCTGTTTTCAAAATCCCATAGTATTTTCAGCCATTTGTTAAAGTAGAATATCATGTACATAATTCTTTTGGACATTTACATGTTTTCCAGGCTATGACTTGTTTTTCAGAGCCTAGACTCATAATTCAGAAATATTCTTTTATACTATAAAAACTTTAAAATATAATATGTAGAATGCTAATTATTTTAATAAATCATCATATATTAGATAACTGATTTAATATTGGGCAATATAGAAATACCTCAAGTAAATTAAAAATTTAAAGAATATCCTACTTTTCATTGTTTGAGATGTTCTCTCACTATGTTGCCCAGGCTGCTCTTGAACCCATGATCCTCCTGCCTCAGCTTCCCAAGTTGCTAAAATTATATGTGTGTGCCACCAGGCCTGGCTACTAATGCACTTCATCCTGGAAATTAAATGTTAACTGATAAGAAACATTAGGAATAAACTTAAAGTTATAAACTGAGCTCTGTGTTGAGCTATCCTCACTACTGTTTTAAAGACATTTTTCCTAATAGACATATATCCAGTTATAGTATCTCAGAGTTGGTTGCACAGAGTTAATAGTTGGTCAGGCAATTTAATTCAAAACTGAGACTTGCTTATATCTGAATTACTAATTAGATGCCTATTTTATATGTTATCTACTTTAAAACTTATATTTAATTATAGTTGGTAACTGTTAAGCTGTGGACCACATGAATTGTTTACTTCACCAAACTTGCCAGGAAAGATGGGTGAAGAGACTTTCTTGGTTTACTTTTACTCTCCCCTTTGTGCTTAACTCTCTTTGCATTTTTTTATGAGAGAGAGAGAGAGAGAGAGAGAGAGAGAGAGAGAGAGAGAGAGAGAGAGAATTTTTTAAATATTTATTTATTTATTTTAGTTTTCGGTGGACACAACATCTTTATTTTATTTTTATGCGGTGCTGAGGATCGAACCCAGCACCTCACGCATGTCAGGCGAGCGCTTTATCACTTGAGCCACATCCCCAGCCCTCTTTGCAATTTTAAACTCATTCTTGTTTTAAAGATCCTTGAACACAGAAGAGAAACTGCTCATTAGCTCTTTTTACTTTCTCAACAGAAACTGCAAAGTTTTTGCTAGAAGCATAAGCTTTTGGGGAGTTTGCTTTGCAAATGCGGAAGAAAGCAAAACTCTTAAGAAACATAAGGTGAAAACCTTCATTTTTCACAAGCAGTCACTATGGGTGTTTTCATGTCACATATCAATCCCAAGATGTCCAAAATAGCATAAAAAACAAATATTGAAAATAAAATTTTATCCCTTTTTTTTCTTGTAACTAGTATAATACATTTCTGCATCCTGACAATTATTCAGATTTGCTCAGAGGACCCTTTAAAAGGGGAGAAGCCAAACATTGGTTTTCTACTTTGGTGCAACAACTCAGATTTTTATTTACTTCTCTTACAGGACTAAGCATGTCCACAATTGAGATATTGTCAGAATTAGTTTATTAAGCCATATGAACAAAACTAATAACAACCCAGAATAGAGTTTGGCTTACTATAAGTATGCTTCCGATAAATAATTGTTGGATTTAAAAAAAAAAAAATGATCCTGAGTGGCCATGAGAAGCCATCAGATATCTATGGTGTCTGCTGACCTTTTCTCCACAACTACTTTCAAGTTAGAGGGAGCTGACATTATGTGTTCAATCTGCAAAACCTGTTATCTTTAAAGGCTTTATTTGCTAAAATACATTATCAGTAAAAGCAAAATGTGCTGTCACAAAATACTGTGTGTTTACACAGAGCTTTGTAAACTATTTTACACAGTAGCATAAAATAAAGCTAATCATGTCTTATCTTCCATGATATAAGGCACTACAAATTTCTAGAGCTCAAAAAACTATAATACGTGTTCTTTGGAGAAACCATAATATCTTTAAAAATTCATGTATGTGTTCTCACTAGAAAATTTTGCATTTGATTGATTGTGTTGCAACCATTCCAAGTTTTCTTACAAAATGAGTTTTGCATATTTTACCTAGAAGACTCAAGTATTGGAAATTGTAAGTCCAGATTATATTACAAGACCAAACAGTGATAGTTCCAAATTTTATTTCATCTTAGGGTTTTAAAACAGGTTGAACTGAAAGCAGAAATTATAGACTAAGTGTAATAAAAATTGAGTTCAGTCTCAATATTATGAAAAAGCCTCATTGTGCTATAGACTTTCTACTCTTGAAAAAAGGAATTATTGTAAGGGAACCCTTGCTTAGAACACAATGGGAGACTTCCATAGCTAAGGACCCTTATTTGTCAAATCTGATTCCTGTTCTTCTTCTATAGTTTACTTCCACCCCAGTAAAAACTTTGCATAATGAATGAACCATTATATTTAGATTATTATTTAAATGTAATAGTCATCTAAGAAACCAAATACAGTTTTAATATGGAAACGTTCGGACAAAGCCTGAAGTTTCTTACCTAACAGAGTTAAAAGACAAACCAACATAATCTGGAAAGTTCTATGAATGTTGTAACTTATACATAAGATTTATTTAAAATAACAAATTTTGTTTCTATGGAATATATCATATCTAAATTTCAGAATCAGAAAGAATAAAATTTTCCAATAGAGGCTACTGGGTATTAACTAGCAAAATTCCCTAAATATTGGAATGAATTTCTCTATTGTACCTAGAAAGTCAGAATATGTTTGTGTATATTTTCCCCTTTCAAAATACTTCACTGCTAATTTTTCCTAGGCTTCTCACTACTAGATACAACAATGGAGAAAATAATAAACTCAGAACTATTAGTTTTTATTATGAGTGACCAAAAAGAATATTAGAACATATGATCAGGGCAAGTAGGTCTAAGTCTGATCCAAGTTCTGTCTCTGATTCATGGCATAATCTGGAATATTTCATGATACCTTTTGAAACTCAGTTTACTTTTTACAAAGGGAAGAATTAAGAAAAGTAGCCTCTGTTACCCTTTCTTGTTTTAAAATTGGATAAGACACTTTATCACTATTATTTTTGTCTCTGAGAGTCATTGATAAATTGTGCATAAAATTAAAACAGACTTTATGATTTTAAAAATTATCATGTTAGATATTGTTGAAGAACAAATGAAGGATGGAACTAAATTTCTTGGTTGTGTTCATGATTGATCTAAAGCTTGAAGTGTCTCTGAGGTCACCAGAGCAGTTGTGCAGGTAAATACAACTTTCCCATTTCCCCCATGGAAAATCTAGTGAGCAGCGCTGCTATCCCAGCCCATTTTACCGGCCCATGTTTGCTGGCTCTTTTGAGTCCTCTCTTCTTAGTATATCATAGTTACTTTCTTATTCTATTATGTGGTGTTTGATTTTCCTCTGCCTCACTCTGTCCTCTCGGTTAAGACTTGATTTCTGGGTGCTTTCCCTTAAATTTATAGAATATTAGAAGTCTGTCTACGTTTCTACCTATGACTTGAGTGGCAGAGGGTAGATAAAACATACTAAAACCCTTGGAGACTGGGTTTGAATAACTCTGAGTTTTTCCTGTGGAGAGGTCATTCAGCTTAAAAGGAGAACACAGATTTTGGCATGTGTTAGCAACCTAGTTGGAATGATCAAAATGACATTTATGTTTGACCGATTTTTAGAGTCTGGCCTTAGGGACTGTTTGGAAAAGAGCATAGTTTGTATAATTAAAATTTCTGTGTTAGGATTTCCCATGTCAGAGTGAGTAAGTTGACATTCAGTGGTAGTTGTTGAGCTTAAGAGAAACAAAACGTTTGAGTCCTCACAGGATACATGTGAGCATCAGGCTGCCAAAAAAATTACAAACAGCATCAGACACAGACTTTGACTTGTGCAGGAAAAACTGCCAGACAGAAAGAGAATTATTTAAAATATCAGAGTTTCTGCAGAGTTTTTTCTTGGTTCTTCTTTGCCTTAAGGGAAAGAAGCGGATATAAAAACATCTGGAAAGCTTTCATAAAGCGAGATTTTACTTATCTACCTCTAGATAGTTTTAATTTTCAAACTCTTTAAGTGTAAGGGGAATACATTTGCTCATCACTCTATGGAGCACTGTAGGAGGGAGGGAGGGCAAGACCTATTATAATAATAGTTCAACGTGACTGTATCTTCCACACGTTGAAATTAAAGATTCTCTCAACTGGAGAATGCAAGCGTACCTAAGAGACTTATTTATGTAGTACTGGATATTAAACCTAAGCCCTTTTGTCCATTCTGCAGTGTGAACTGGAGAACATTTTTCTTTTTCTTTTCTATCTGGATTTGTTTGCTGTGATGGATCATTGATATTACTTCAATGCAAGGGAAGAATACACACACACACATATATATACTTTAAATATAACAAGATAAAGGATTGCAATGGGACTTGAAATTAGGACACATGGAGAAACAGTTTCACTTCTTTTTAAACTCTTTGCACCTTTTTTTTATATCTGAAGATTTTACTGTTGGCTGATTTGGAATTTGTGCTTATTTTTGTGTGCATATTCTTTGATCTATGCTAGTAATCTTTAGAAGTTTTGCAACTGAATTATAGATTGATGTGCAGAAATGTGAATGTGAGAACTACTGGAATAGAACAGAAATATTTTAAACACTGTTGTATGAGATGAAGAGCAGGAAGGGAGGAAAAACAACAGCAACAGTAACAACAATAATGTGTCTTTGATGAACAGACATGATTGTCACTAAGCTGTTTCAAATATAAGGAAGGAGGTTTAGCTCTTGGTTTAGGAGGTTTAGTACTTGCATGTTGGTTCCTATTGTTCAGGGGAGGAGTCGTTTAAAAAAAAGCCCTTAGACTGTATATGTAAGTAATAAATAAAATGTTAGCAGAATAGGTTTACAAGTGCTTTGAAGATAAATTATTTAGGAAGAAAACAGCAAAAAAATGAAGATAAACTATAATGCAAGTTGCTTGGAAATTATAATTTGTTATAAAGTGTTCTCTAGAAACCTACACATTTGAAAACATTTCCCCACCTTACAACCCAGTACAAACTTGCCTCATTAACCTAGAATTCCTAATGCTTCTGTGGTTACACGCAAAAAAGAGAATGGAGTTTTAACTACTGAACCTCATAAGTTGAGTTTCTAAAATGGTTTAGGTTGTCTTGGTAGAATGCCAGGAAAGGTGGTACCAAGAATGGAATTTGTTGGTTTGGTCCCTCTATTATGGACTTATTACTCCATTTTCCCTGGGAAAACTTTGTCGCTTTCATTTTGCTTATTAGTTTTCTTTGGTTATCATACATTTTATTCATGCATGGAGGGAAAGGAGAAAATTCAAAGCTGTATTTATCTCCCAGCACACCAGGAGCTTAGAGGAAGTTATATCTTTCAGAAGTTTATTGATGGGTTGGCCTCAAGAAATCCTGAATTTACAGAGTCCTTTTAGGTTAAGACTGCTATTCTCAGAATGGTTTACATGTTTTATCTCATTTATGCTTATTTTAATTTTCAGTAGAATGCACTTCATAAAATTAGTTATGGATCCTTTAGTATTTGCATGAACTGTAGTGCTTTTTTGTATATGTACCTTGTAGAGGAACAATATTCAGATGACATATATGTTGTGATTTGCTGTAATAATGTATTTTTTTCTTTAATGTGGGAATAGCAATAATCACTTTTTTAAAAGCACCTGGTAACATAGAAGAATGTCTTTAGCACCATACTTTGAGTGGTTAGCTTCTCCCATTTCCACACAGGTAACTCATAGACTTAGGTAGTAGGAATGGCAGATAAAGAAAAAACAGAAGATAGAAATAAATATCTCTGAAAAACAAAAAAGGAGAATAGTATCTAACATTTAATGGCATTTTCAATTTCCCTTTGGGAGGCCAAGAGAAAAATGGAAGTAAGAACATCTGGAAGAAAAGTACAGGAAAGTACACATGAGACCTCTTAGTTGACCATGTGAATGACTTTTATTTCCAAACTTCTTAATTATAACAAGAATTATTCTAAATCATTCACTTTCTACATTGATGGGGAGAAAAGTCATTTGCTTCTGGTTTTATAGGGCCATTTGTTTATTCTTATGTTTTCTCAAATGTAAAAGTGACTTTGATATGTAATTTTTGTGTCATTACAAAAAGAAGTGCTTGCTATGTAATGTTCAAAAAAGGTTGCTCTTTGTTTTAACTGGCATTGTCCATTTATTTTAAATTTTTTTATTTGGTCAAAAATTTAATGATATATGTTTTGCTTTTTTATTAGAAACTTACAAATAACTTACAGGAAGTCTTCTATAATTATGTGTAGTTTATTTTGTGGCATGTCTGATTCACTGAAATACATTTTAAAAATGGGAAAGAATCTTTACTTACAATCAATTATGAAGATTTCCTAAAGACTGCAACCAATTATGAAGATTTTCAAAATGTGGTCTTATAGGCACACAGATGCGGTAAAAATAGCAGGGTGACATAGAAAAGCATATAGATAGTCACTTAAAGAATACAGTCCATCGACTTTAGATAGGTCTGTTCTCTGTTAAATTGCTTTCACTTTCATTATAAATTTTATAGATTATGTGAATTAAGGTCTTGGAGAGTGCAATATATTTCCCTTAGAATGTCCACGTTTATGAAGCCATATGGCACTACATTTTGAAGAGGAGTAACCTCGTTGAAAGGCAGGCTCTGAAGACTTTTCTCTCTGCAGTGATTAGTTTGCACCGCTAGGGGTCAGTCTACATGAACAGATGTCCGTGTACATCGCTTAGGTATCCAGTTTTAGGACAGTATTATTTTATTTCATGCAATGTTTTTTCACTGGGGGATATAGGAGTCTCTTGGACACTTACATGGTAACATCCAGCATCTTGAAGCTTGAATTTTCTAGCCACATTTCTCTAAGGATTTCAGTATATAGCTTAAATGTTCCTTTCCATTTCTTGTCTCATTTCTTTCTGTCTGATACCACTTCAGAGACTTTATTTAATTTAATATGCAGGTACAAGAGAATGGCTGACAACAACAACAACAGAATAGATAAGTCTATTCCCAAAGCCTTTAAGAAAGTGCTGAGGATAACAAATGCTCATGGATTTGGGTATGTCTGACATGTGGGAGTTAAATGTAAGAGTGATGTTATAAATATGATGCTTTATCTAATGAAGCTGGTCTCTATTATTTTATTTTGTGTTTCCTCTGGCTCCTGGGGACATTGAAGTCTGTCTTTTGCACCATACTCTAAATTCTTGGACACGCACTGTGTCTTACTCGTCTTTATTTTTCTAGTACTTAAAATAATGGCATACAGTTAGCACTGATTATGGTTTTTGGATTTTATGTGACTGAATTCAGTAAATGTTAATATGTTAGAATAACTTACTGCCTAGTTACTTTTATTGACAGAAAAGTATTACACATCAATGGAAATACTCATATGACAGTGGGCAAAAATATTATGACTCACTCTACAATTCTTTTTATAATAAAGAAGAGGATGTATGCAGTTTATAAGTGACTGGAATGATTTGGAACTCTTATCATGCAATGAATTTCTCTGAGTAAAGAAAACATGCTTTCTGATTTTTAGGCAAAATTCAGATAAAATACTCCCTTATGTTTTCTTGGAAGGGCATTCTCAGTTCAGAAACAACTCATAGTTTTATGAATGAATATGTTTTCTATTTGTTCTGTTTCATGTGAAGTTTAACACCACATTGGTCAAATTAGAAAATTAGCTTAAAACCAGAGATTTAAACTTTTGGAATTAGAAAGGAAACTATTGTTCATTTATTTCTCATCATTGTGTTCTCCAGAAATATCTTTTTACTTGTCAGTGAAAAGACAGTTTTAGTTATGATATTAAACTATATATGTATATATTTATATAAATTACTACCTGTAGAAATATGCTATCCTAAATTATATATCATATCATATGGTGATCCAAGATGAGGTTCACTCTGTGACCACTGGGAGTCATTGTTGTAGTTGTCACAGTTATAGAGACCCCCTATCTGCACCAGCTTGCTGGGCACTTGGGAGAAAGAACACACTCTTTTCTCCCAATTACTGGCATTTATCCATTTGCCAACTGGCAGTTATTAGGTGACCACAGAAAGCTGGGTGCTGTGCTAAATTAGGAAACAGTAAAAACAAGTTGCCTATGTGTCTAGCCCTGTATAAATAAATAAAGCTCTTTAAATCTCCTTTATGATAAATTTATTCAGAAAACCATGTCTTTCTTACTAGAGATACTAAAGAAAGATTTCTTATCACAGTGGATGGGATGTAGTATACCCTTAATATGTGTTTGCTTGAATTTTGTTGCTATTTCTTCGTCCCTATGCTGCTACCTAGTTATCACCACCTATCCTTCGTAATTCCTGACTCATTATTCTCTTAAACTTATGCAATGGTGAAATGGTTTTAGGTGAACAATTTTCTTTCAAGTAAGTTATTCTTCCTCCCTCATACTGACACAAATGTTTAGAGGCCTTATTTATATCACATCAAAAATTAGTGACATTAGCAATGGCAGCATTAACAAATCTCACTGGAAGTAGGGACTAGACTTTAAACAAGTCATGTTTAAAGCAACATGGGGATTTGCAAATTAATTTGATATCTTTTATCAATAAATAATTTCACTATAAATGATTATGTATTTCTGTCTCCCCTTTTCCATTTATTAAAAAATCCCTTTAACTTCTACCAATGCTAAGTACGAGGTGTTGAAGGGGGTGCAAAGATGAATTTTGCAGAACCTATTTACTTAAGGGGTTTACCATACAGAGTGGAAGTAGAAAATATATTTAAAAATTAAACTCTTGGTAGCAGATTCATGCCAAATATGTGGAAGAGACAATTGGAATTTATATATGTGAGTGATTCCATTTAGATCAGTTCTGTAGTAATTGCTTTCAGAGAAAGTGGATTTTGCCTTTGGCTTTGAAGTATCAGGATATTCCATTCCCTAGAATGGGGAGTAGAGGGTATATTGGGGAAAGATGTTTGGGTATCCCTTGGCAATAATGAGGAAACCTTATGTCTGAAGAGAAGAACATGAGTTCTTCAAAAGTAGGAAAAACTATTAAGGAGATAGTCTGTTTAGGAACCTTGAATGAATTCATAATTATGAGTTTAAGGACCATAAAAGATTATGTATAAAATTGAGCCTTGAAGGTCACTCTTTATTTTATATCCTACTCTTTTTACTAGAACAACTGGATGTCCTCTGTAGGTACTGCGTCTGGAATTATCTTTTCTAGTAATTCTTTCACGACACTTGTTAATGCTATGTCTAAAATTTTGCCAGAGGGTCTCAACTTTTTTGAAAATGATTGTCATTTCATCTGAAGAACTTCTGTCTTTTTGAAGGGCAACTCTTGGCACACCTAAGGCCTCAAGGTGACCAAGTTATTTGGGCACCTGATTAGTTACAAAGAGATCAAAGATTTCCAAGTCTTATTCTGGATTTTCAGTATTTCCCTTTATTTCAATTTTTAAAATTCTCCAGAAATATTAGAAACCACAGATGCTGAGTTTGTCTGATAAAACACTGAAGTCCTTGAGCATAAATTGATGGCAGGAAAAGTTGCTTTTTGGATTAATTGAATCACATTCACATCTTTAAATATTTTAATCATTACATAAGAAGAAATGTGTGTTTAAGGTAGAAATATAATTCTACTTCTTTTGCATTCATTCTGTTCTTATCTTCCCTCTTTGGCGATGTGCTTAAGGACTGCTAATTCAGGGGACCAACTAACTCTTCATTCTCATAATTGAGAATCAACCTTTATTCCCATAACAGCATAAAGACTTTTGTTCCTGTTAATGCCAATAGATTTTTAGTTCCATTAAGGGAAATGGATCCTTTTTTCATGAATGTTGTAGAATAAGAAGGCTGGACCCTCATAGGTAATAAAGACCAGATAAGCTGGTTAAATGAAGAATACTATAAGAAAATAATTTATGGTAATAGGGTTTTTTTTGTTTGTTCAAAAGTCTCCAAAATCAATTTTTCTTTTATGAAAGTAATAATGAATGAATCATAAAAAATCTGTGTGCTTGATTTTTAGGCTTTGATTTTTATTTTATAGAATTATCACATATACCCTGAAATCTTCCTCATCTATAAAGGTAATTGTTAAGGATACACAAGAAGATCAACCATAATTTTTTAAAATGACAACTGAAAGAGGTAATATGTGTACAAAAATATCTTAATTCTCATTCTAAGGACTGGTAAGAGACTGTAAATCTACGTGTAGTTTAGGCTTGCAGTATAAATGGGGGGGAGCGACTTCAATGAGCATCTAACTCTCCAGACACTGTACCATGTAAAGTATATTTAGTAAGGGTTGAACTTTCATATATTAGGTTCGATTAAAATTGATCAAATATGAAACTTCTTTCTATTTTGGATAAATAAAAGAGAGACCTGTAGTCTTTGGAATGACAGCAGGAGCACACTTATTGGTAAGCTCAGCCTGTTGAGCCAAGAGTGGGTCTATAGGACAATCAAATAAAGCAGTTTGGTTAGTAACAAATCATAGTATTTGAAACATTTAGTTTTTATAGGAATTTTCATTTAAATGTAAATTTTGAATGGTATATAGCTAAAACTCAACCACAATATCTATGCAACCAAATATAACTGAACCAGAACATTCAAAAGTGTATTCATACAAAATGAAGTGGAACATAAAAAATCAAGTGGGAAAATGTGATAAACCCGTGAAGTTATTGGATTAAAAATAAAAAAGATGGGCAAATACTTAAGAAATTTTAAATTTCTAGTCTTTTAAAATCACTTATTAACATGGATTATGATTATATTTGTATTTTAATTTACTTCTTCCCACACATCAATATTTTGCCAGGATATAGCACTGGTTAGGTAGTCTGTCTCACTGGGTGAAGGGAAAAATTGAATGAACAAAACAGTGGCAAATGACAACTGAATGACTATATTGTCATTTGGTCTTGGAGCAAAAGAAACATTATTTTTTACATAAATGGTCATTTGTTCCCAAACATTCCTTAAGTAAATAGAGAATGGTAATTTTCAGGTTATATCCATCCGAGAGCATAAAGCAATAGCATTTTTTTGAGATACACTTTTTTTCCTTTAGAGTAGCAAAAATCTAGAATGAGATTGCTTTAGAAAAGGAAATTAGAAAAGAGGCGAAAAAGACAAGTAAGAAATAGAAAATTAGGAGAAACCTTAGAAATTACCTAAAGGCCAGTGCATCTCCTTCAATTTATAGATGAAGAAATAGTCATAAAGAGAGAGGGAGATATCTTTTTCAACTTTTCTCTTGTATTCTGGAAAACATTTTCAACATGCATAAAATTAGAGTGCATAGTAGAGAACTCTGTTTTCAGCCTACAAGTCACTAGCCATATATGGGTACAGAGCACTTCAAATGTGGCTTATGACATGTTAAATTATATTTGGCATATATTGAGTTAAATGAAAAAATTAAAGAGAATTCACCTATTGCATTTTAGTAGAGTGGCTACTAAAAAATTGAAATTTCATTTCTGGCCTGTATTATAATTTTTTTTGGATGTGTTAGCATTGAACCTCATAAATAGCAGTACCCACTTCAAGAGAACATCAACTTATGGCACAACTTGTTTCATTTATATCCCATGCACTTTAGAACCACTTTAGTCAAACAGTTAAACTGGTCTCAGATTTGGCATGAACACCTGCTTGTTGGCTATAGCTCTTTTTACTACTTTACATTTAAATTGAAATATTTTACTCCATATGTAAGTGTTACTATCTCCTATTTATTTAAGAGTACATTTCTGAGTTTTACTGACTTTGACAGGTTAATAATGCAATTATCCATTTCCTTTATGGACTATTATTTTAATTTAATTGGAAAAGATTCTTGGATCAAGTCTCCATTTACTAAGTGAGGAGACTCATTTGTAAATCATTGCTCTTCTCTGTAAAACCTTGATCAAATGAATTAGCATCTTCTCAGTTGTATTTGTTATTTCTAGTTTTCACACAAAATTTCATGACTCTCTTAAGAGTAGGTGTTTAAAAAGCATAATTGTCCAAAAAATCAATAAACACATTCCTTGTATAGTTGTTATGTAAAAAGTGCGTTCTCTCTCTCTCTCATGCACGTGCGTGCACACACCCACACCCACACACACACACTCACGCTCAGATCACATCATTCAGGGAATTTTTAGTCTTGGCATGGGAAGAGAGAGGAGGAAGTTCAAGTGTGTACACTTGCTGGACCTGAAGAGTCAGGGAGTGATCAAGGGAGGAATGTTTAGAGATCAGGAGGAGCTCAGCTACTGGGGAAAACATTTCCTATCTGCATTTTCTCTTCAGTGATGACTTCTTGAATCAAAGAGAACACTTTTTAAAAATGATATATTATAGCATTATCTATTTCAGGGAATATTTCCATTAAAATTTCTACACATGTCTTTATGTACTTGTTATAAAAATTTAAATGCAAACTTAGGTGTTTGTTTGAGAGGATAAAAGACATTAACGGAATCTATTTAATATATATATTTTAACTTAAGTACAAATTTGACTGACCTCCCAAATTTCCATCTTGGAAATTGAAAAGGCTTTATCACAGAAAATCTGACAGTTGATTCTTTCTTTTTACATGGGGTAGAGACTCAGAGAAAGTATCTGCTGTTTTGCTGGTACTCCTATCGAAGACCATGTATCTTGAGGGGCAATTTAGTGGGAAGTGATGACAAATATATGTTGGTTGTCTTCTGCATGCCCTACAAATTCACATTCTCCTTGCTCTGGTCATGAGAAGCTAACCTTGAGGGACTATTCACCTGGCTCCTTTGCTCTCTGCTCAGGGGTTAGTGAGAACAGTGGGGAAGATCAGGAGGGGATGGGAAGTGGGAAGTAAATTTTGGGATCTTTTCCCTTGCTCTCTTCCTGTAGGTTTGCAGAGGGAGGCTGCTAATACTCCTTCCTTTAAAAGAACAGGGCATTGCCTCATCTCTTGGGTTTTCTCCATCTCTGCCCAGACATTTATGAAATTCTTTTATTAAACTCCTCTTGAGCCATCCTAATTTGAATGTGTCATTTATTTCCTTTGGGATCCTGAAAGTATGTGAGGGTTTCCATACTTGGTTCTTCATGTTGAAAATCGAACTTTGACCCTGGATATCTCAGCACTTTTTTTTTTTTTCAAAAGCTGAGTTTCTTCTTGGAAATGAAATTGGCATATTGCTGGAGATTCTGGGACATTGAACAAAGTCTATAGAACAGGGATTTTCTCACATTCCTTTCTACTTACATAATAAAATGTATGGCTCATTGGAGTGAAATGTAGAAGTAACATTCCAGAATATGCTTGAAAACTAAACAATTTTTTTCAAGTTGTACTTGCAATTAGGTGAGGGAATGAGGTGGCAGCTGCAGCCCTGAAGCTCATACATTTGAACCTGACTTTAAATCCAAGCCACAAGCACATTTTGCCTCATGTCACTAGCAACACGCTAAGTCCTAGTGCACTTAAGAGCTTCAGGTTTTTAATAAGCATTTTCTTCAAAGCAGTGGCTTGATTTGTTCTGTGATTTTTGTCAAGTGCATATCATATCAAAGGATAAGTGTTTGCCAAAGCCTTTCTTCAGCCACAAAAAGAGAAGTTTTGTTTGAAGAAAGTCAAGCCGGTTGCATTGACCGCCTTCCTCTGAGAAGATGAAAGGAATGACTGGCTTTCCTGTTACTCTTTTGTTGTTGTTTGTATCCCTCAAATATTTTAATCAACATGAAAGGACTTGTTGCATGTGAGAGTAGAGCAATTTGAGAAAGCCCTTTAGCGGCCGCCAAGTAGACTTACAACTCATAAAGTTGTACTTGTCTGTGGTGTCAAAGATCAGATTTATGGGAGATGATTAAGAAGGGCCGGAATGCCAGGCATGGAGAGATGACCAGGAGATTGTACTCAAAATGGATATCACGACTGCTGGTTCCTGATACACACCATGGACATTTAAAGAAATAACTAGATTATAAAGGCTGATTTTGGTTCAATGACTTTGTAGCATTGAAACTTGATAATGCTACAAACTATATAATTCAGAATAATTCTAAATTAAGAATTGAAATATCTTTTTAAAAATCCCATATATTACAATATGGAAGTGTTCATATGACTTTAATTCTGTATGTTGTTTTCCTGTTAAAATTTTGTTTTACAAATAATGACTCCTCAATATCTGTTTTTTCAAGAAGTGAATGATTGGATAGTTCAAACATATATATTTCCTTATTTTTAAGCATTAGGAATTCATACCATTACCTAATGATGCTAATATTCAGGAAAAGGAAAATGAAAAGGAAAAGAAAAGTATCCTAAATCATTGTGTTTTTATAATTTATAATTTTCAGTAAAGAAATTATTAGTGCCGAGCATGGTGGTGCATGCTTGTAATCTTAGCAGCTCAGGAGGCTGAGGCAGGAGGATTGTGAGTTCAAAGCCAGCCTCAGCAAAAGTGAGGTTCTGAGCAACTCGGTGAGACACTGTCTCTAAATAAAATACAAGATAGGACTCGGGGTGTGGCTCAGTGGTCAAGTGCCCCTGAGTTCAATTCCTAGTACACATACGCACACACACACACACACACACACACACAAGAAATGAGTAGCATCTGATATTCATATTCAAATTAATGAAGCCTCAATCTCTTTATTATCAGAGCTTGTGACAAGAGGGAAGTATGGGGTCTCACTTGTTCTCTCAGAAGGCTGAACTCTGCCTTCTGCATCTGCATCTTTTTACTAGGGCATAAAGGAAGAAAACAACATCCCTAATATGCAATTTTAAAATTTGAGTCACATTTTTAGGTTATTTTTAAAAATCTTTTTTAGTCCTCTACCTTCTTCATTTCCTATTTTTATAATCATACAATAAAATTAAGTTAACACATTCCTCAGTTTACCAACACAGGTCTGAACAAAGACCATCTCCTCTATTATTTATTGATATATCTCTTTCATTTTCATTGATCACCCTCTTCCACCACAAAAGAAAACCATAATATACAAATCCTTCTGTTCTTATGAAATATGTATTGCTGTTTTACATGAATCTATTTTTAATTTGTGGGAATGGTATTGTGACAGATCTTATTCTTACCATTTTCACTCAGAAATATTTTCGTAGATTTTTTTTCCTGTGGTTATGAATAATGTAAACCTGTGCTTCTAGCTAAAACTTAGTACACTATAGTGTATGTTTTCACTACACAGTTCCTCCCTGGTGTCACTGTAATGTCTACAGCTTCCTGTTCCACATGTAAAACTACATGATCCCTCAGGACCTGTCTGAGGATCTCTTTGTCATACACATATGATCAGTTATAGGTTTTACATATCTTGTATGAGTTTTGGGGTTGTAGGTTAAACATATCTTTAATTTAAATAAGTATTACCATTTGTTCTCTGAATGACTTCACCAACCACCTTCTTGCCTGTGGTGGCTGAGAGTTCTCATATCCCCACAAACCTACCAATATTTGTTTTTATTTATCTTTCTAATTTTGGCCAGTATTGGTGTAAACTATCTCATTTTTAAAATCTACATCTTTCTGATTACTAATGAGTTTGTGTATCTCTTCATATGCTAGTCGGCCTTTCAGGCTATCACTTCTGTAAATTGATAGAGCAAATACTCTGCCCGATTTTGGGATTTGTTTTTTATTTTATCACTAGAATCTCTGTATTAGACTTGATAGTTTTAGCCGCTGAAAACTTGGATAGCCTTCCACTTTTCTCTGATCTTTCTTTATAAGATTCTTCCTTGAGCAAAATCTGTCAGCCCAGTGCAATAAGTCATGTCATAATGTGTGTGTATGTGTGTGTGTGGTTTTGAGGTTTGTTTAGGAAGTCACCAGTATGTTTCCAAGTTTTTCTTCCATATTATGTTAGTGACTTTATAAGTTTATGTTACACATTAAATATATTTGGGGGTCTGTATTTGTATGGGAAAGGGGTGGATATACAGGTTTACTTTTCTATGAACAGTGTCAGTGTTTCCAACTCTTTCACTTACTAATTTGCCATTTGACAATTGGTTGCGCTGCCACCTTTATCACTTTTTTCTATAATAGTTCTGCATCTGAGCTATTCTATTCCATTGGAGCATTGTTCATTCTTCTTCCAATAACATACTGCCACTATAGTATTTTTTTTAACTAGGTCTGTGTAAGATGAGCTATTATGTGTTAAGTTGAATTTTCCTTTTATTCTTGTCATTTTTTAAAATACAGACTTTGTTATATTTAGACTTTGATTTTTCCATAAACATATTCAATTTCTTAAAATTTCCTACTGGTTTAGGATTTCACTCAATTCATAGATTAATTTGCAGTTGATCTTTTAGTTGTCTTACCCAACAATATAGTATATCTGTCCATTTATTCAGCTCAGCTATACCTTATTTCACAGTTTTATATTTTTCTCTTTAGAACATTGAGAATTTTTGTTTAAAATAATTCTTAGAGATGTACAGTATGAAAGTAGTATGACATTTTTTTATTATATTTTTAAATTGTTATTGCTTTTGTAAAGAGGTGCTATTGAATATCACAATTTGATTTTTATCAGGAAACCTTGGACAATTTATTTATTAGCTCTGATATTTGGGTATTGATTTCATTGATTGTTCTATGGGATTACTGACTTACCAACCACAGTGTTGATCTATACTAAAATTTATTTTTGGTTGGGTATAGGTGTACTCTCTCTTTTTTCTTTTTCTTTTTTGGTTTTAGTTTTCTATATTACAGATATCAAGGTATTTGATAATGTCAAATAGTTGACCTTACTGTGCCAAAATATCCAAGTCTTTATCTTCTTGAGAAGATTTTTGTCATTTCCTCATATTTATACAAAAATGTGGCAGGCTATAACATTTTTACTTTAAAAGTATTTCCTTTCAATACATTAAAAATTTCTACAAAAAAAGTCTAAGGAAAACTCATTCCTATCACTCTATAGACAATCTATCTGCTGTTTCTTTTGGTAAACTTTAGGGATTCTTCTCTTGTTCCTCGGTATTCTTAAATTGTCATGAGAATGTGTCTGGAAATGAAGATCTCATTGGATTCCTTTGTCACTCTGTGGTCTTTCAGTCTAGGATTTTCATTTTTCTTTAATTCTAGACAATTTATGGTCATTGTTTCTTATTTCATTTTTACCACTCTGTAACAGTGGTCTACTTTATGCTTTGAGTATAGCGCTTGCTGCTCTGCCACTGCAACTTTTTTTTTGGTGGGGGTACTGGGGATTGAACTCAGGGGATTGAACTCAAATACTGAGCCACATCCCCAGCCCTATTTTGTATTTTATTTAGAGACAGGGTCTCACTGAGTTGCTTAGCTCATCACTTTTGCTAAAGCTGGCTTTGAACTCACAATCCACCTGCCTCAGCCTCCAGAGCTGCTGGGGAAATTTATTTTTAAAAGGACATGTTTCTTTCTACTCCTCCTTCCTTCCTCCTCCTTAATCTCTTTCTCTCCTTAATCTCAAGGGAGATAGGATTACTTTTCTTTCTCATGCTAGGCAGAGTTATCTGTCATTGAGCACATACCCACTACAAACCCACAGACTTTGAGGATGGCACCAAAAGATCTCAGAAATGACTATCTCCCAAATTAGAAAGTGAATTACAACTCTGGACACAGAGCACATGGAATGTAGCCTTTGCATCACATTTTAAAAAACAAAACAAAACCCTGTTCCCTCTGAGGAACATGTTTCTCCTTTGCTAGCAAAGCAATAAAGCTTCATTTTCCTTTTTCTCAAAAGAGTGTCCCTATTATTGGATTGGCATTTGGGGACAAGGACGGAGCTTTTAGTAATACTTCTTTGTAGGGATTCTCACTATCTGCCTGGTAATATTTAGAATTCTCCATATCTCTTTACTTTTAATTGTATCAATTCTAATTTTAATTTCATTTGTACCTTCTGGAAGATAGCCTAAATACAATTCCCTGTTTTGTAATCTGTTCTTAAACTTTGTCCATCATGCTATGTATCCAGTGTCTTTTCTTCTTTATTTCACCTACTCCCATTTTTATACCTAGTGTTTATTTGTTATTCAAATTTTTGTTCTTATTTAAAATTGTTATCTTTCTTTATACATTGAAGTATATCTATCATACATACTTTGCTTTTTAAAAATTTTTCTGTTTAGCTAAGTATGTTCAATTCATTGCCTTTGTTTTATAGTGCCTATAATTTTTCTTGCAAGCACCTATACAATGGCATTATTGGCTAACCTGTATAATAACATAATAGAAAATACTAAGTATAGGAAGTGAAGAAGATGAGTATAGGAAGTGAGTGATTAGATAGTTCAAACATATATATTTCCTTATTTTTAAGCATTAGGAATTCAGACCATTACCTAATGATGCTTATATCCAGGAAAAGGAAAAGGAAAAGGAAAAAAGAAAAGAAAAGTACCCTAAATCATTGTGTTTTTATAACTTATAATTTTCAGTAAAGGAATGTATAATTATACAATAAAATTAAGTTAACACATTCCTCAGTTTACCAACACAGGTCTGAACAAAGACCATCTCCTCTATTATTTATTGATTTTTTAAAAATTTTCATTGATCACCCTCTTTCACCACAAAAGAAAACCATAATATATATATCCTTCTGTTCTTATGTTTGCTTCTCTCTTGAAACAAAATTGGGAAATGAAAGAGTGGAGAGTTTCCAGCACTATAGCACCACTGTTGTTCAACTTTGCCTATTGCCACCAGATGATCACCTGACAGGGCCGCTTATCATCAGACTACTCCTATCAGTAGTGACCCACTTTTACATTCTGGAAAGGGAGAAAGTAGTGTCCCTAGTTTGTAATCATTGGCCTTGGGGGAAGATGATGAAGGCTGGAGGGCAGATGGACAGTTTAGATATGATTGATTCCATTTACTGTACCAAGAAGATTTTTGCAACAATTTGAGATTATTTTGTGGATATTTGTGGTTTAAGTTTTATCAGCATATCAGGCTTTGTGACCAAGTAGCAAGTGATGATCTACCCAAGTCCACACAGGAGAAAAGGAAAGGAAAAAATATGAAGGTTTTTATTATTTCAAGAAATAGTTCAGAACAATATGCAGTGATTCTTGTGCTTTAATTTGCTTGAAATTTTTTTTTTTTGGCAAATTTTTGTTGTGGTTTGTTTTTTGGTCATTCCTCTGATACATTCTTTCTTGTAATTTCTATAATTTTCAGTAGTAATCCAACAAATATTTTCTGATGGTTTATCTGTCCATAGTCTATTTTCTGCTCCCACACTGTCACTTCTAGTCTCGTTCTCTCCCTTTCTTTTTTCTTCTCTTCCAATCCTTTTTCATCTCCAAATCCTGAATAAAAGCAACACTATGATTAGAGGAATAAAAACTGGAGTTATCAGCATCAAACTTTTCCTTTACTTCTTCCACCCCTTTTAAGCCCTAGCCTATGCTTTTGTAATATGCGAGAAATCTTGGCTCAAGATTGAAAATGCCTCAAGAAACTACTCATTGTCTTCTACTAAAAGTATTTGTCTAAGAGGAGTTGTCATTGACATTGGTAATGTTCAGGAAATTACTTTCTTAAAAATCTTTGTGTGCCTTCTCTGTTTTGCTGTTGTCATTTTTCTTACAATTTCCTGGGTTTAATTATTTCCATGTATATTGTTCATGCAATTTCAGAGTTCTCAGACCCCCCAGAGTTTTCAGTTACAGTTGCTTAAAGCATAATTATTCTAAGGGACACCCAAGAATTGGGAGAAGTTCAATCTTGTCTGTTTTCTTCATAATATCTAGAATTCTTAAGAACATTTTGGCCTCCGTTATATGTTTAGTGAAAATTTGTATCCTTTCTAGAAAAGGATGGTCAACAGTGGTTACCTCAGGAAGGAAGCAGAGATCAAATTTTCTCAGTTTTTTTTTTTTTTGATATTCTGTATTTTAAAAATTTCCCCAGTGAACTAGTTTAATAATAAAACATATAGAAAAGGGTGTTTAAAATGAGAAAGGATTAAAAAGTAATAATAAGAAGAGATTAAGGGAAATGCCTAAAGCTTTAGGACTTCTTAGCAAACTGTCATCATTCAGTGTTTCTCAAAATTCACTTAGATGATCAGTTAGACATCTGGAAGGAAAAATCTCTTTTCAAGTCAGTCCATAAATAAAATCTATGTGAATTTCCTTCTAATATTTCACACTTTGTAGAATTCATTTTAAATACATACAAGTTGAAAAACAGATAATGTTACAATATCTGATTCTTTTAAAATAATTAATCTTATTAATGTAATGACTGAGGTTTTTACCTTTTGCTCTAAGATCGACATATGGAATTGTATGTTCAATCTCAGTTAGTAAAGCATGGTTTCCAGACATTAAGCTTTTCTCTTTCTTTGCAGCAATTATTGAAACCATGAAAGAGGAGACATCTTCCATAAATCTTCTACAGAAAAGGGAAGATGAGGTTTTCTTTTGAATCTTAAGAGCAAAAATTGCCATGTAAAGTATAAAGACTTAATATGTAAAGATTTGTTCTTTTAGCCTAATAAATTTTTTTGTCTACTGAGCTCCCCAAGGAAAGACAGTTGAGTCTCTGCACAAAACTGAAATGGTTCTATGATGCAGAATAGAGGTGGCAACTATTTAAAGCATATGCCTACTTTGGTATAGACACACATAACATTTTCATTTGCACATACATTGCTAATGTTTTACTCTGAAATCTTGTATTTCTTCACACATTTGGTTAACCATATGCCTTTGATGACAATCCAATCTCAAAACATGGCTTCTTACAGAGAATGAGAAGTATAATTAAGCTAAAATTTTAGACTAAGTCTGTAATGCATTTTGATTTCTCATGAGGTTCTAATCCAGTTTACAAAATGTTTCCAGATGTGCAATCTAGTTCCAGATCAATTTTTATGTATGTATAGAAATCCTAATGCTAAATTACAAAAATATAATATTTATATTCTTTGTTGTGGAAGTTCCATTTGGAACATCATCTTGAAGTTATTAAGAGCATTGGAAGTTGTACAGAGCAATTTTAGTTTTTTTAATTTTGTATTTTGCTCAAAATGTATAAGCATAATCTTTGAAACTTTAGGCTTTAGACATTAATCCCAGAGATTTAAGATATTCAAATTTACTCTATTTAATTTTCTTTTGTATCTTCAGAAATGCATTGCACTGTTAGGGCCAGACTGGGGAGGAAGCTGGCAACAAATCGGTAATTTTAGGTGAAGTATTTTTCTTTCTAATTATCTGATTCTGAATGTTTCTTGAATTCATTTGTTCATATGTTTAACAGTGTTTCAGATATTATGCTAGGGATTAGGAAAATAGAAGTGAATGGAAGAATGTTCTGAAAGAGCTCACAGTCTGGTGGAATAGTCAGAAGCTTAAATACATCTTAGGGATGAATAGGAAATAATAAAGTGAACTCTGAGGGGAGCAACTGTCTAGGCCAAAGGTTCAGCATTAGCAAAGATGTGAGTGTGTTAGGAGCAGAGGGAATTTCAAGCAGTTTATATCTCCACTGAGTGGAGTTTAATACCAACCAAGGCTAGGAAAGTGGACAGCAAAACGTGTAGCAAGGGCTTTTCTCACCTGCCTGTGTGGAGTAAAGTTTTTCTGCAAGTGGAGGCAAGTCAAATGCCTTTAAGAGACTGGAGTGATTCAGATCCAACAGAGAATTGTTTACATTTATCTTCAAATAAAGCTAAGCTATGACATGGGAATATCCCCAAGAAAAGGCCTTGAAGACCTTGAAGCTGCCTCAGAATCATATTTTTTTTTTTCTCTCAACCCACTGCAGAGAGGGCCTCTCTTTTATTTCACAGAAGGAGACTCTTCCAAAAGAAATGCAATTGTCTTGGACTCCCTTCCTAAAATCTCATTAGCTGGGAGAGATGGATCACTGGAGAAAAAACAGAAGGTCTTCTCCATGCCCGCCCACATAGACTTTAGGTTTTTTAAAAGAAATTTTTCCCCTGAAGGCTGTTGCCTGAGAGACTTTATCTGTATAATAAGACAATTTCCATCACACTGCAGTTCCACACATCATTTTCCATATAACTTACTGCCACCTCTCCCAGGTGCAAGAGGAATTTTGTTTCAGGCAATTGTCTATTTCTTGGCCTCATTCATGTCTTCTAAAAATAATTTATTTTTCTTCATTTTTAAGAAATTAATTTAAAAATGGTTTTTTTTTTTTTTTTTTTTTTTTTTTTTTTTTTGAGACAGTGTCTTGCTATATTGCTGTGGCTGATCTGAACTTGTGTACGTAAGTGTTTGTCCCAACTCAGCTTCTTGACTACAGGCGCACATTCTACAACCCAACTAAAAACTTCCGCAGTGGTGTTGAGGATAAAACCCAGTACCTCACACTTGTTAGGAAAGTGCCCCAGCAAGGAGCTACAACCCCTTTCTCCCCTCTAAAATTTCCCACAACTCCTACTTCCCTCTCTATTATGAAGAGAGTATTTCAGCCTCAACCACCTGGTCCTTCTTTGCCTTTCATGCTTTGTGTCACTCTGTACACTTGCATGTTTATAAGTGTGTGCCTTTCCTCTTACTAATCTGTTGTGAATTTGTTTCATGGGACTTGATTACTGAACTTTCATAAGGTGAGAAGGAAATTTCTCTTGCCTCAACACATGTAAGAGATTTTAAGTTGATATTTAAGAATGATAAAAGTTAATTAACAGTTATAAGAAGGAGACAACTGAAAGGTTTATCATGACACATCACTTAAATATTCATCATTGTCCATGTTTTACAATAGGAAATTTCTATGAGTTTCTCATCTTAGGCCATCACCAATTGTAAGTTGATATAGACTTTTTTTTTTTTAACCTCCATATAATTTGCACCAATCTCGTGTATTCTAATTATCTTGTCCCCTGGGCCACCAGGGAGATAAAAATTTCTGTTATTCTATATTTAGCGTAATTTAGATAACATCTTCCTTTACCACTTGTACCATCAATAATTAGGAATTTCTCTTTTGTAACATAAACGTTAATTACTGAGATAACTACAATCTTTATCAGACCATTCTGTTCTTTCTTTTCCCATCATTTTATTTTTTATTGATGCATTATAATTATACATAATAGTTAAATTCATTATGCCATATGCCAACATGTAAATAAGAATACTCAAAGGTCAGGCCCAATCAGAGCAATGGGCCCCAATTAAGTCTTGTTCATAGGTAAAGTCTAAGGAGGTGTGGGGGTGGGGGGGGAGGCTGGGCACATGTAATCCCAGTGGCTTGAAAGGCTGAAGCAGAAGGATCTCAAATTCAAAGGCAGCCTCAGCAATTTAGTGAGGCCCTAAGCAATTTAGCAAAACCCTGTCTCAAATTATAAAAAGGGCTGGGGATATGGCTCAGTGGTTAAGTGCCCTGGATTCAATTCTTGGTACCAAAAAATAATGTCTATACCAGGAGGGTAACATAGAAGCATTAATGGGCCCCATCAGGGCCTTTTTCAAATATACATACCATGAGATTGACCTGTGGGAATATTCCAGCCAACTCCTTTTTTCCAGAAGGCAGCTCAGAAAGGAAGGTGGAGGTGAACCTGAAAAGAATTACAGGAAGGATTAAAATTCAGAGTCTTAAAGGACACAGCCAACAGCCTTGACACTTTTTGTCAATACTTATTTAACATAGATTTTGGTCAATATTCATATCTAAAAACTATATAAGCCCCTAAGCTTAGCACACCAAAATGGTTTTCCTGTTATCAGGGCCCCTCCTACATCATGAGAGTTCTAACTCTTCTCACTGAAATAAGCCCTACTTCATTTACTCTTGTCTTCCATTATTGTCTGGGGAATCTTATTCTTCAAATTTGTGAGAGAAGAACCCAGAACGCAATTGATGATGCCTGTAGCTTTCACAAACCCTATCTGCCGACAGAGGCGGTAAATCTAATTTCATCTCAGACTCTGGTTTCACAGGCAGAAAACAATTTGGTCAGTCTCATTCCTCAGTACTACCCTCTGAGTCCACTCTTCCTTCCCAGTGATCCACTTCTCTACTCTGGTGCTCTCTTTCCTTATTGTTGTGGTGATTATTATCTCACTTAGTGCCTTATATATATATATATATATGCAAGATTTATTGTGGTATGCTTGTACATGAACATAGCATAATTTGGCAGAATTTATTTACCCAAAACTTACTATTTTTACCAACCATTATTTTAAGTGGAAAATGTTTTTTTTTTTTTTTTTTTTTTTTTTTGTAATAGAAGACCTATTCTGTCCCTTACCAGAGTAGACACTACAAATGGTGGGACTGATCCTCCTCATATATCTAGCAATAAACTGATATAAGAAGAGTTTATATCGCTTTCCTAATGTCAGTTTCTGAAAGAAGAACACTATATCAGCTTTATTATAAAGAGTGTCAAGTATTATTATAAGCATGGATATCAACATTTTGTGTGAAAATAAACATTCTTTCTGTTACTGAAAGCTTGGTTCCTGTCCCCATGCCAATCAAATGAAGATGACAAGATTTTGAGAAAAAGGAAAAAGAAGTTTTACTGCTGTGCTACCAAGGAGAAACACAGGGGACTCTTGTGGAAACAGTTTTTTTTTTTTTTTTTTTTTTAAAGAGGTGATTTAAAGGCAACATTCCATGTGTTCTCTGTCTAGACTTGTAATTCACTTGTTAATTTAGGAGGTAGTTATTTCTTAGATATTCTGGTGCCATCCCCTATGTCTGAATTACTTCCCTCCTGTGGGGGGATCCTTGCTCAAGGACAGAATAATCTGCCTAGGTAGGGAAGAAAGATAATCTAGCTTCCCCCAGATTAGAGAGGGGAAAATTAAGGAGGGGAAGAGACTAGTGAGGACAATGGAGAGAAAGAAACATGTCTATTTTAAAAAATAAATCACAGTAGGGGGTGGTGGGGTTGTGGCTCAACAGTAGAGCACTCACCTAGCACTTGGGGTTCGATCTTCAGCACCACATAAAAATAAATAAAATGAAGGTAATGTGTCCAATTATAACAAAAAAAATAAATATTAAAAAAAAAATAAGTCACACTGGTAAAGCAGCAAGGGCTACATTCAAAACATGATTTGGACCACTATTAAATTTCTGACATTACAGTGTGTTTTAAATGGAGGGATAAAGTATGATATATCAAGAAAAATATCATAATTAGTTACAATTATTATATTTCTAAATTTACCTTTCGACTGTTCTATTTTGTTTCTATGATATTTTTAAATTATTTTATCCTATTATTATTTACTTTGTTATGTATACCTAAGATATAAATATGCTATATTTTATTTGAAAAAATGGCCAAGGTTTCAGAAAAAAATGAACAAAGCAATTTTTTTTTCTTGTTTTGATCTTCACTGATCCATTTAGACTTTGCTTGAGCTAGCAAACCAAAGATTAAAAAAAGCACACTCTGCATTATTCCTCCCCCTCCATGTCCCCCCACCTTCCAGTGCTGCACACATTTTCTTTGGTCTTATCTATGCAAATTGACCACCTGGCCTCTCATGCAAATTAGTCATGTTTTTTAAAAGGATAAGAATGAAGGGAATGTAATATTCTTTAGTGCCAAAGCCAACTGACTCTTCTAGAACATTTTAAAATGACAAATTCAATTCCCATGGTTTATTCTTAAATGTTGCCTTAATAAAATCCCAACTCATAAGATAATATTGTCAAGCAGCAATAGAAAGCCATAGGATGTCAGGCCTAAACTCCAGATAAATATTTTTTCTTTACTAAAGGATTTTATGAAAACTAAATGAGACAGGATATTTGAAAAGGCTTTACTAAATAAAAGAATTATACAAATATGAGGTATTATTATCACTCATTATATTTATGAATGTTAAATTCCACTTAAAATCTGTTTCTTGTTCTATTTGGCATTTGTTTGGATCCATATGCAGTTACTTTTACTTAATACATTCCCTTCCCCTAAAATGAAACTCATAATGGATTCTTATTAAAATGATATAAATGTCAGTGTAAGATTCAGAGAGGGGAAATTAGTTCTAATAACTGTAGTACAGCTCAGCACTCAATCAATTTACATATCTTGAGCTAATTTCTCTTAAATACACTGTCATTACAAGTTCCATGTGTGTCTGAGTGATGTGTATTAGAATTTTACTAATGTAGTAGAGTTATTTATTTCTTGAATATATCATAGATCAGTTTTTCATTTCTTGAGGCCTCCACTGTTTTCTGTTTTTTTTTAACACTGTGTGGTTGAGAATGCTAATCTAGCCAGGGTTAGAGTGAAATACATCTCTCTTGATCACTAGACAACAGATTTTTTTTTTTTTTTTTTTTTTTTTTTGTGTGTGTGTATGAGTGTGGTCCACTAAAGGTCAAAACACAAGATCAAGGATAAATAGCTATGAACCAATACTTATTATATCATTGCTGTCAGGGATGTATTTGTCAAGAGAATTTAATGCATCGAATGTGGTGAATCACTATCTTTTCAAGCATGCTTCTAGGAGGAGGAAGGCATAGTAAAAAAGAAAAATGAAAACTACTTTTAGACCTGAACCACCACTGATTGACTTCATAGTGTGAGATATGTTACAGAAAGTAGTGAGAGATCTATTTTCTTGTATAATGGAGATTGTGGTTATTAATGAAGAAGTATCTCCAGGTGTCTTGAGAAGGAATAGGGCATATGATGTTGCCAAGGAAAATCTTGGAGCTGATATCTTATTGGTCATGTTTTAGGAAGTTTAGACAAAAAAAAACATTTGTGTGCTTGAGAAAAGGGAAATAAAATATCTCCTATTCTGAATTCTTTTAGGGCATAAGAAATTGATTCTTTTCTATATTCTGGGAAGTTTATATTCTTTTATAAATGAAGAGAAAGCCAATGGTTATTTCTTAATTTGTGTGCACAGTATGTATATGGTTGTTTTAAAGATTATTAAGTAATAATGATGACAATGGCTAACATATGTGAGTATTTTCTATGTTTTAGGCAATGTTCTAAGGGCCTTATATGAATTAACTCATTTAAACTTATTTAACTCATGGAGATGGCATAGTGAGGCTATTGAGGTATGGGGAACTTTGGTAACTTGCTAGAAATAGAGGATGCAAGTTTCAGACCCAAACCAGTCTGATTATGAGGCTCATTCTCTCAACTACTACCCCAAAGCTTCTAGTTGAAATACAGTGACTGATTGTAACCTTCAGAATCATGCCCAGACCTAAGGGAAAAATAAGGTCTGGACTAAGCTCCCAGCAGCAACAAGCCTGGGTTTACCTACAAAGGGTTGCCTTCCATCCCTTTTTGTTACAACCATTGATCAAATGCCTGTTCTATGTAAGGATGTGTGTGGTAAGCAGTGTGACAATGCAAAAATGAATCAGATGGCTGAGGAATGTACAGAAAGAGGAAAGACATTGTAAATGACTATAATGAGGGCAGGAAATGATAAGAGCCACAGAAGAGATACATACTTTCTCTGATATAAAAGATGAGAGGAAAACAAACATGTTTTCCTTCAAGGAGTCTGCAGATTGTTTTCTTTCATCCATGTCTGAATGGCAAAAGCAGAAACATAGATACTACAAAATAGTTTGTTAGATTAGTTGGGAATCTGTATCCAACATTGGAGTTTCATGGATAATGGTTTTTTGGAATATATTCACATTATCTCCATGTTTTCATTTGGGATATCCTTTCTCCTTTATTATCTACACATCTGACCTTCCATGCCATTCAGAAATGTGGACATGGGTAGTTAGGCAGAGGTTAAAGATTTCTGCTTAAGTAAATGTCTTTCTGATGAAATACAGATTATTTTTGTGGTCTGAATATAGTTATTATAAAGTAAACTGTAAATATTAAATAATATGCCATATTTGGTGAATGACTATATAGTATTTTTGTATTTATCCCTTTCCTACTTTTTCATCCTTCTTTCTTTCCTCTATCTCTCCTTTCTTTCCTTCTTCCCTTGTTTCCTCTCTTAATTCATTTTTTTCTCTCTCTTTCCATCTTCCATATTTTCTTTTAAGAAGTTCAACAGTCCAATAGAACTGTCTAACATTTGGTTAGGAATTATAGAATAAATACAGCATCTCTTTATGTTCAAAATGCTATAAAAACTAGGGATAACAGGAATATACTTCAACATTGTAAAGGCTATGTATGCTAAGGCCCAGACCAATATCATTCTAAATGGAGTAAAATTGAAAGCATTCCCTTTAAAAATTGGAACAAGACAGACATGCCCTCTTTCACCACTTCTGTTTAGTATAGTTCTTGCCCCTTTGGCCAGAACGATCAGACAGACGAAAGAAATTAAAGGGATATGGATAGGAAAAGAAGAACTCAAATCATCACAATTTTCAGATGATACGATTCTATACCTAGAAGACTCAAAACATTCTACCATAAATCTCCTAGAATTTGTAAATGAATTTAGCAAAGTAGCTGGATATAAAATCAACATCCATAAATCAAAGGCATTTCTGTATATCAATGACAAATCCACTGAAAGAGCAACTAGGAAAACCACTCCATTTACAATAGCCTCAAAAAAAAATCTTTGGAATAAAATTAATGAAAGACGTTAAGGACCTATGCAATGAAAACTACAGAACCCTAAATAAAGAAATAAAAGAAGAACTTAAAAGATGGAAATATCTACCTTGTTCTTAGATGGCAGAATTAATAGTCAAAATGACCATACTACAAGCACTATACAGATTCAATGCAATCCCAATGACATTTCTTATAGAAACAGAAAAAGCAATCATGAAATTCATCTGGAAAAATAAGAGACCTAGAATAATCAAAGTAATCTTTAGCAAGAAGAGTGAAGCTGGTGGCATTACAATTCCAGACCTTAAACAATACTACAGAGCAATAGTAATAAAAATAGCATGGTATTGGCACCAAAATAAAACTGTAGACCAATGATACAGAGTAGAGGATACCGAGTCTAACCCACATAACTACAGGTATCATATATTAGACAAAGGTGCTAAAAATGTACATTGGAGAAAAGATAGCCTCTTCAACAAATGGTGCTAGGAATACTGGAAATCCACATGTAACAAAATGAAATTAAACCTCTATCTCTTACCATGCACAAAACGCAACTCAAAGTGCATCAAGGACCTAGAAATTTAACCAGAGACCTTGTGCCCAATGGAAGAAAAAGTAGGTCCAAATCTTCATCATGTCAGATTAGGCCCAAACTTTCTTAATAAGACTCCTATAGTGCAAGAATTAAAACCAAGAATGAATAAATGTGATGGATTGAAACTAAAAAGCTTCTTCTCAGCGAAAGAATCAGTGAGGTGAATAGAGAGCCTATAGAATAGAAGCAAATTTTTACAATAATCACATCAGAGCGCTAATCTCTAGGATATATAAAGCACTCAAAAACCTTAACACCAATAAATAAATAAATAACCCTGACAATAAATGGGCCAAGGAACTGAACAGACACTTCTCAGAAGAGGATATACAATCAATCAACAAACATATGAAAAAAAATGTTCAACATCCCTAGCAATTAGAGAAATGCAAATCAAAACTACTCTAAGATTTCATCTCATTTCCAGTCAGAATGGTAGCTATCAAGAATATAAATAACAATAAGTGTTGGCAAGGATATGGGGAAAAAGGCACACTCATACATTGCTGGTTGGACTGCAAATGGTACAACCACTCTGGAAAGCAATATAGAGATTCCTTGTAAAACTGGGAATGGAACCATCATTTGACCCAGCTATTCCACTCCTTTAGTTATACCCAAAGGACTTAAAAAGAGTATACTACAGGAATATAGCCATGTCAATGTTTATAGTAGCACAAGTCACAATAGCTAAATTGTGGAATCAACCCAGATGCCCTTAAGTAGATGAATGGATAGGGAAACTTTGGTATATATACACAATGCAACATTACTCAGCATTAAAAGAGAATAAAATCATGGTATTTGCAGGTAAATGGATGGACTTGGGGAATATAATGCTAAGTGAAGTAAGCCAATCCCAATAAACCAAAGGCCAAATGTTTTCTTTGATATGAGGATGCTGACTCATAATGGCAATGGAGGCGGGTAGCATGGGAGAAATGGAGGAACTTTAGATAGGGCAAAGAGGAAGGATGGGAAAGGAGGGGGCAAGGGGGTAGGAATGACAGTGGAATGAGTTAGACATCATTACCCTAAGTACATGTGTGAATACACGAATGGTGTGAAAATATTTTGTGTACAATCAGTGACTTGAAAAACTGTGCTCTATAAGTGTTATATGAAATGAATTGCATTCTGCCATCATGTATAATAAATTAGAATAAATAAATAATTAAAAAAGTATTATAGAATCATGGAACTCTTGATTTCATGAAAAAATACTCATTAATCAAGTGAAACAGTTTTAACTTACAAAGCCTATTGTAAACATATACAATAACTTTGGTTAATATGCAATTTACACTTAAAATTTTTGCATCATATTGAAAAATGTTGCTATGTAACAGGAACTCTTAATTATAATGTTATGGCAAACAGTACTTCAGAAATTTTTAACTAATACCAGACTTAAAAATTCTAAATTTGAATATTGTGATATATTTATATATAAATACCTATTTATATATATAGATATATTCATGTACATATAATATATAATATATATTCAGTAGATATATCAAAATAAAATTTTCTTACAATGTCAGAGTTTAATTAACATAATTAGTACAAGCATTTTCATAAGAATGTACATTAAAACACTTTTTATGATATAAAATAGTCTGTAAATAATATTTGAGAAATATTGTTCATTATTATTTAATATTAAGAATAGACACTGAAAGTTTGAATCCTTACTCTGTTGTTTTGACTGTGAGCTTTAAGTGAACCAAAATATATTAATTATAAGATATTTTTTAAATAAATATCTCTACTAATATTACATTCTTATGTATTGTTTCTAATGGAAAAAAATTAGATTTAATATTTATTAGAAATCAGGCCCCCAAACAGCTGTTCTCAAGTTCTATGTCCCCTTTGGGTCTTTGCACTCAAATGTACTAGCGTGTATATTTCCACTATTCAGTCCTAAAGGATGAAGTATATTTGAAACTGGCTTGTGTAAAAGATCTTGATTACAAAAGTTTTATAAGTAATTTTATGGATAATTCTAAAGCATAACAGTCTTTACTCATATTTTATTCATGCATATTTTTAACCTTGAAACAGGCATAAAAATAGAAAAATTTAAATGATCACATGTTTGTTTATAGTACAAAAATCTGTAGCACTCATGAAGTTCAGTTTAACCACTATGAGACTCCATCCTGCTTACAGTATTTCCATTTCTAGTATTTTTGCCATTGTATGAATGATATATATATATATATATATATATATATATATATATATATATATACATTTTGTATATCTCATTTGACAAACAATAGACTAAGAGTTAGTTACAATCATACTTTAGTAATAACTTCCAAGCAGAAGGGCCAACATGCACTGTTTATCTCAACTCTGCCTTCATGAGACATTAGGATATCCCTTAGAAAGTGGAATGGTTTCTCTTTAAGTTTCTGCCCCTGACATTTCTACTCAGCTTGAATTATTAAGGCAGATAAAGAAAAATATACTAGTGATTGCCCAACCCCCAATTTTGTTATGGTTTGGAAATGAAGTGTCCCCCAAAGATTTACCTGCTGAAAATATGGTCCCCAGTACAACAATATTCAGAGGTAGGGCTTTGGGAAGTGATTAAATCTAGAGGGCATGGTCTTGGGAACTACATCTTGTTCTTGGTTCTCTGTCTCTCTCTCTCTGCTTACTGGCTGTCATAAATTGAATAGCTTTCCTCCACCATGTCTATTTACCATGATGCTCTGCCTTACCTCATGCCCAAAGCAATAGAGCCAGCTTATCATAGACTACAACCTCTGAAACTATAAGCCAAAATAAGTTGTTCTCTAAGTTGTTCTTGTCAGGTATTTTGGAACCAGTGTTAAAAAGATGATTAACACAATCCTGTCCTATAAAGAAGTCAAGGATATTTTCTCATTCTTATCAATCCTGAGCAGTAAGTCCAGATTGACTAATTTTGGAAGAATGCCAAATTCTCAAAAAAGGTCAATCCTTTATGGGTTGAGATGTTGATTTTTTAAACACTGTTCCACAAGAGTTCTAAAAGAAAAGGATCATTAATTTTCTTCCCTTACCAATTTTTGCCTGGGATCTACTGTGTTCTATTCTTAGGTGCCAGGGTTGGGATTCTCATTGCATCTCTAGGAAGTCAATATGTCCATTCAAATATCTGTAGCCTTATCATTTTCCAATCATACCCTACTCAAACCCAGCTCTTGTTTAAAAGGTTCAGGAGCAAGAAAGACAAGGGCATCTTTAACATCTCTCAGATACATACACGTTCCCCAGTTTTGCCTATACGGGCTTTTATAGAAAGTCTCAAAAATAGTATACTACCAAAGGCTCATTATTTGTATGATTTAGAATATGTCAAATTAGTAAGAGATTCAGGCAACTTGAATCAAAACTTGACTCAAGTTTGAATCTCCTAGGTCCCATTTTGGCTGGGTAGCTACCAAAAGGGAATGACAATGAAAGCAGGCTTTGGAGAAATAAAGTAGTATCAAGGCCTTTGCCTTTGCTTTCCAAGTCCTTGGAACGTCATACCTAATAAAACTGTATTTGTTTACCTGGGGGCTTTATGCCACCATGTTATTTAGTGTGAGAGCTTTGGGTCATACAGTATCAGTCAGTCTCCTGAAGGACTGGAGACTAAGGTCAGCTAATGGGTGACTAACCATATTTATATGGTCAAGTTCCAGTAAAGACTTAACATCAAGGCTCAGTGAGCTTCCCTAGTCAGCAATACACCATGCACCTTATAACATCAGTCCTAGGAAAACACACTGTATATCTATGGTGAAAAGACAAGCAGAGGTAAGCTCTAGGACTGGAGCTTTCTTGGATTTTTGAATATGTATTATTTCCATGTACTAAACTGTAATGGTGAGTGTAGAAGCTTTCAGTGAATTCTGTGAGTTCTAGTAAATTATTGAAAGTGAATGTTGTCTTAGTACAACTGAAATTGCCATTGGTGGTAAGGTAAGGGCAGTTTGTCTGTCCCTTCATATGGCAATGACTCAGTAATATCGAAGTCCAGAGTAGACCTTCATAGCCCCTCTGTAACCTAAAAATGTGTCAACTATGGAGAAGGAACACTGGTAATTCTGAGGGGGAATTGAATGTAGAATGTAGTCAAACTGCAGAAGTGGGTAGGGACAACATCTGTGCAATATGACCTTCCTCAATATAAGAGATTCCATTTTTAGTGGGAGTTAGAAGTGTTGCAGGTAGACTAAAATACTTTGGTATGTGTTAAATCCATCATGGTGGATGTATTTATAATGTTGAAAGATCATGGATCCAGGCAGAAATTGTGACAATCCAGTAGTACATCCTGATTAGCAGTCTGATTATTAGCAATCTGATTTCTGTCATTCATGTTGGAGTATGTCATGGGCATCTGTTTGAATGACCCTGGCAGTTTTATAGGTAGTCCTTTTTTTTCTCTCCTGATTTGTAGTTGTAAAGAGGAGTGTCTTTAACATATAGTCTGTAGGTCTTCAAATAACTCACAGAGAATAATGGAGTCAGTAGAAATAGGAATATCAGGTTTCATCAAAGGATGGATTGGCCAGAGCTATGAGAATGGTCTTGAGTTTTGTAATTGTTATGTAATCGTATACATTTTAAAATTTTGTTAGCTGGTACTGAGGTTGAATAGCCTCAGCAGCCCAGTAGAAATCATTGGAGTCAGCTTCGCTGAATAAGAGCCATTAATGAATAAGGACTAAGCACAGAATCTTCTGTGAATAAGAGGCTTAGTGAATCAGTATCTTTGTTTCAAGAAGTAGAGTGAAGGATACATTTCTTCCAATGGAAGAAATTTCCACTTTTTAATGTGAAGCTAAAATATCACTGAAATTAGGTATATTTCCTGAATATGTCATTTTTACTTGACAGGTACTTATTGGTCCCATGGCAACCTTCCTAATTATTTAGTACAAGTTGATCTGCTTCAAAATGGGAATATCAGGCCAGAGAAGCATAAAGCATCCCTGGGTTAAGGCATTAATTTTTCTAATTTATGCATTGATTTTTTGTATGTGTGTGCAATAGTTCAATGGCAACCTGAGAGTTGCATTTTGAAGGGAAGATATTTCATGGCTATATCAAAGAGGCAATGAGTTCAGAATCATAAGATGCTCCTCTGGGTGGAGGCTGCTTTAATCCACAAAATAAGTATTTTCAAGAATCACAGCTTAAAAAGGACAATAGTATTTTGAAGCTACAAAGGTAGAAATTATTCCATAGCTAACTGGACAGACTCTAATACAACTCTTTGGTCTAAGCTCCACCCAAAAAATACTGACTTGTGGACCAACTGGTATAAAAAATTAAGCAGAAAGCTTAAATAAGATAATATGCAAAGTTTCAATAATGTGTTGGGCTTTCTTTTTGGTCATGGGCCAATTCAGAAATAGAACAGTGTTTCTTTGTTTTCTGAAGGCATTGAGCTTTGTGAGTCCACATAAATAGCCTCAGGAAAGTACTTGGTGTGAAAACACCTGCATACTTTTGTCAGGATTTGTCAACTACTCCTATTGAAGAAGCATGATAATACTGCGTTGAGGGTCATTGAGACTGTGGATTCTAATGTGCCAGCCAAAAAGATATCATCTGTATGTTGAAAACTTTTGGACATTAGCAGATGGAGGCAAAGACACTAACTCCTGATCCATTCACTGGCATGAAGTTTCAGGGGAGTTTACCCCACTTTCACTTCTCTACTTGTGATTTTTCATTGAACAGGAGAAGACCTTATTAACAATTACTGGATGGAGAAGTATAATGTAGAACACATCAATCTTACCATACATTCTAACACAGACCATCAATAACAAAGGCTGCACCTATAAAATCTCATTAGTTTGTTTTCCTCTTGGTAAACCTGTCCACACAGCAGCAGTTGAATTTGGTAATTTTCTTTACCTGAAGGAATGATTGGATGGTGAGTTGAATTCTGATCTCATATAGAACCAAAAAAATTTGAGTCTCTCCTGTCCTTGAAATTTTTAGTTTGCTTTGACAGATGCATACAGATTTGGGTATGTTTTGAGTGTGGGGAAACACCATCCTTCTCCTAATGATCATTCTCCATAAAGCAACTATGGTTATGGTAAAGGGGGAGGGGAGATGGATTCATGCTAATAGGCATGGCACATTTAGTTTTGATTTCCAGTGGGGCCAAAACTGATTTCAGTTGAGCATATGTCTTAACTGAAAAAGCTTTAATACTTTGGCTGACTCCATGTTTGTATTGGGTGGGAAGTTCATCATTACTGACACATATATTTTATCCCCCCACCTCTCTGCCCCAGGACTCCTTGACTCACAGCTACAGATACATTACTTTTCAGCTGGGGTTGAGATATTTGCTGCTCTGAAGTCCTGAAAACATTATTTACATCCTGCTACCTGCAGGGGAGTGACCAACAACCACCTCACTATTGGGGAAACTTGATTCAGTTCTCAATAGTCACTCAACCTTTAAACATACACAAATAGGGAGGACAGTACAGAACACTTAGCAGGAACTATGAGGTTCTCATTCACATGGAGCATCTTTTTTCCTTCTCTACAAAGTCCATGGGGGTTTATTATGTCATTCATGAAGAACTTTGTGCCTAGGGAAACTGAATCATTTCTAATGGTCTGCAAACAAACATGACCAATTTTTGTTTTGGAGGAAAGTTTTATTTTTTATATGCTAAATAAGAAAAAAAATGGACTTATTTTTTGAAGAAAGACACTCCTTTCAGGCTGTTCTCTATGCAAACATTCTTGAAAATTAGGTTCAGTAAGTGCCTTTGCAAAATGTGTCTCAATGTAAGACTCATAGAAGAATTGTCTTCTAAAAACCATTTCTTAAAATTAATGACTTTTTTCCCCTATTCTTACCACTGGACTAATCCATTTATTTTTAGTCAATAAAAATATGAATAACAATAGAACCATCAAGGAAGAAATAAAGCACAATTGAGAGGATTGGCACAGAATATGCAATGAGGTGGGTAAGTGGGGCCAGCCGCTGGCAAGTCTTAGTTGCTGTGCTAAGGAGTTTATGTTTAATCTCTAGGGTCAAGAGAAGACTTTGTAGACCAGATTTGTGGAAAAAAGTGTACCATGATCAATCTACATATGGTAAGTACCTTTGACTATTATAAAACAAATATGTCAGGATAGAAGAGATTTGTTTAGAGAGACAGTTAAAAGGTGAATATGGTTATGCTTCTGAAATATACTAGAGGACACAGTCAAGGTAATGGGAGTTGAATGTGTTAGATATGTGGGAGATAGATTTTTGAAAGTGGAAAGTTGTATGTATAAGAAGAGCAGGAAATAAATCAATAATGACAACCCTGTTTTAAAACTTATTCATTGGAAAATGGCCAACCAATTTCATTTTAATGATGTCAGTTTGGTGATGGCAAAGGCTTATTCACAAAACATCTAAGAATAACTTGTTAAATACTGCAAAGTAAGATGGACTTGAATTGATTTTGTGACCTTCCACTTTCTCATTCCATTTTATACAATTGTAAAGATTGTATAGATCATCCAAAACTTTTCAATATACCCATATATATGTTCAAGATAGTCCACAAAGTGGAATTAGTCTTTGGACATTTTTTTCCTGTTTTAACTTTTACACTTAAATCAGCTGAAAGCAGAATAAAGCTATTTGCTCTAAATTTTGAAAACAGACCAAATACTGAATTGCCAAAAAAAGTAGCTTTTTAAAAACAAAATTAAATCCAACCATCTATCCTATCAAATAACCTGAAAACTACATATTTTGTAAATAATTTAGAAATCCAATATCTATTTCTATGGTCTGAAATGATTAATTATACTTTTTATAATTTTACTGCAGTGAATAAGAAGAAAAACTTCTTATGTAGAATAATCAGTGACTTCATGCAGAGATTAAAAATACAAAGAATCCTTGCAAATAATTAAACGTCCTAATTCTGGAGAGTCCTTGATTAATACATTGGAAGCAAAGCACCTCCAGAGTCTTGGAATGTGGCACTTTGATAATACTACAGCTGATCTTTCATTGTTCTAGCTGAAGATTAATTATCTCCCTTCCTCCTATAATATCCGTTTAGTGCCTTATAAATTTGATCCAGCTATTAGCACTATTCATTTATTTCCTGTGAAGATGGTCTAAGCTTTATCTACTTGAGTGTTAGATTTAGTATTACTTTTCATTTCCTTCTTAACTAAATACATGTTCTTCTAAAGAGCTTTATTCTACTGTCTTTCTCTCACTGCACCCACCTACTACCCTGAGGAGACACATGCACAATACACACACTTCCACACTAATACGAAGTTCTTTTCCTCCTTTTAGTGTTCACTTTGTAATACATTTATTGTAGTTGTCAAAGTTGAAAAAAAAAAAGAATTACAAAATGGGAAAAGGATTTATCAAAATCTTTATAATTGCGTAAGTGCATGTGATTTCTCAGTACCAAACTGATGGGGGAAAGAAATAAGTTGAACTTTAGTAGCTACCCATCTTCCAATTGTAGGGCACCCAGTTGGTGAGATACAGTGTTTTATATATTGCAATTTTGTTGTTGTTGTTGTTCTACTTCCATGTTAAGAAGTCTTGGAATTAGGCTGATATGATAGGGCTAGGAGCAATCTAGTCAGTTGAGTGACTTCTATAGTATGAAGATAGTTCCCTTAATTGGTGAGCACACCACAAGGGGACATGGGGAAGGGCATAACTTTCAGGTTGGCAAGAATCAGTTAGGGTCCCAGGATTATGGGCAAATAATTGCAGCTGTTTTCAAGGTAGCTCCGAGCCCAGAGGGACTATCCAAAATACAGGAAAAAAAAATGATCAGGACAAAAAAAAAATATTGGATTTTCTAGTAATATCTTTAAGGCCTCAATTAAAATGAGTGTTTATTCAATCTTTGCATAATGGAATATTTTCTGAGTTTAAAATATAATAGAAGTTAAAATAATGTAAGAGATCACAAAAGAAATGAAATAAATGAAAGAGACTATACAAAGTTAGTCTGTTTTAAGCTTCTGGTGCTATCCAATCTCCTTTGATTTCACCAAGTATCCTGTGGTATATGAATTTTCTGGTGGAAGTCAGACAAGGTAGGTTTAAATAAATTGGCTTTAATATTATTAGCTGTGTAATTTAGATAAATCACTTAAACTCCTTGTAATTTTATTACATCATCTATAAAATAACTTATTTTGTGAGGATTTACATGAGCTAAAATATTATTTAGAACAGCATGCACCCAACCCATAGGGCACTTTTAGTGAATATTAAATATTTTATTATTATTATTAACAATAAGTTAACAGTGCCAATGTTAAGATGTGAGATTTTCTAATCATTATTTTTTCATAAAAGGCCTTAGGTCACCATCATTGAGAGGACCAAGATGAAAGAGATAAAAAATATTCCATTACTTAGTGATTATTTTTTCCAGTATTAGAAGTTATAAGACTTCTTTAAGAAACTGTGCGAATTCTAAAATATTTGCTCATACCCTTATGGTCCTAAAGACTGTGCACTGGGTCCTCCTCCTATTAGTGGCTGATTGTCCTGAAGATTGCTGCTGCCCGTATTGTTTGTAGGTTCCTCATAGAAATAGTCTGTGGAGTTAATTTTATTTCTCTCTCTGTTTTCTTCATACTCATTGGTAGAGAAGTACTTACCTTACAGATTATTTTTCACTCTAGTTAATGTTTTCATTTTCTTTGAATTCTTTCTCTTATTTGGCAGCTAGAAATATTGAGGTCTTATAGGGCAGCAGTATTATCTTTTTTTTTTTTTAAGTGTTATTCTCTTGTGAGGCTGTTATTTTATTTAAAGAATAAATTGCATTCTGTGAAATGCTTCAAGGCAAGTTTGACCAGATGACCCAGGTTTGTAGATTTTATTATAAAAAGGGATACCTTTGGTTACTGTCCTTTGGAATGGAAATATGTTCCATGTTTTTTAGTATACAGTGGTTCATTGTTGAGGGCTGAAATCAAGTCAAGATGGCTCCTGGCACTTTGCCAGAAGGAGTAGTTTGTGAAGCAACGCCAGCGAGCCATTAAGATGATGAGGATTCCTTATTGGTTGACTGGTGTATCTAGATGATGTTAATTAAGTTAAGCTGTGTGTAATTAGTTAAGTATATATACCTCTGCTGTCTGGCAGAGAAGCAGCTCCCGCTGTTTCAACCTTTACAAGTTGCTTGTCACCCCCTGGTTATTTTGCCCAGCCAGACTGTGGCAGATGGTGGCCCATCCGGGGAGCCCAGGGATGCTCGGGGGTAAGTGACAAGGAAAGCTGCCCATCCCTAGAAATAGATAGGACGGGAGCAAAGCTGCTCCTCCCTAGAAGCGGATATGGGGAGAGGAAGGATGGCCATTTCGAGAAAATGGAGAAGATTGATACAGTGTGTTTTTGTCTTGGTGTGTTGTATTGTCTTTGTTATGGAAATATGAGATCAGAAGTTGGTGGAAATCAAGCCAAAAGGGTGTTAAGTAAATTGCTAAAGGAAGGAGGCACCCCAGTGAAGCCAAGAACAGTTAGGGCATACATTGATAAAAGCCCAGGAACTCTACTCAGAAAGACAAAGAAAGTTCAGAGGAGGAAGGACTATCAGGGAAGGAGGTGCAACAAAAGGCTGCTACTAAATACTTTTCGTTACCAGAGGGTGCGTGAAGCAGTGCGGCAGCTGCTGCGTGCGCGAGCCGGTCACAGTGCAGCAGGGACTTGGCCGCAGCCACTGGCCTTTCCCGGCCCCCTGCCCGGGGAATGGGACGCCACTGCAGAGAGCCCAAACCCAGACCTGTCTTGGAGGCACAGTCTCACGATCCCTGTGCCCGGTGGTAATTTGAGTCTGGGACACTCCCCGGGGCAGTCTGGGGCTGCCTGGGGATGCTACAGCTGGTGGCAGAAGACCAGAAGACGCGCCGACGTCCCTGAAGTTTGGGCATTTCCAATGCCAATAACTAATGAGTCATCAGTTTTTCCCTATTTGCTGTAGGTGCTGCCATGGGACTCCTCGCTATTCCTGTGGATAAATGCAGTGTTAGCAATATCTTAAATCCATAACAGCTGATATCCAGAACTCCAATTTAGCTACAGTGGTTCTCCCACACCTGGAGGCTAATGAATAATGAGCACCATTGAGGCCTATTTCAAATGTAAAAAACCTTGAGATAATGTACTAAATTGTTCAGAATGTTGTTTTCTTAGTGCCTGCTGGAATGCTACATGATTTTCTTTAGCCATCATTGCCAGAGTTTCTGCCTTCGTCCCAATGCTGGTGAGGACGAGGGTTGAGGGATTTCCAGTGTTACTGAAAACCAAAGGAGACTTCGGAATTACAGTTACCATCATCACAGCTGTTGCTGTTTCTGCTGCTGCTACTACTACAGCTTCTGTGATAGCTATCACAACAAACTGTATAAACTGATGGATCAATGAATAATGTAACTCAACAAGTGATGCTCAATCAAGGATTTACTTTGGGAGGAAATGGACATATTAATAGATTCCTCTGCTTTGAACTGCTTGCAGAACTTGCTTGGGCTATGTATCACTTGTATGCATTGTGAACTATGTTGGTGCAGAGAATTGTGGTAGTGCCGGGGTATCTTTGCTGATGGTGTCATCGGTGGTACATTTTTTCCAAAAGGAGCCCTCAATTGGCTTGGTGTCGTGGCATTTTGTGTCCTCCCCTTTCTGCTTGTAGCAGGTTATTTATGGTGTTTGTGTAAAAACCACTATGGTTGTTGTCCACAAGTATGGCTAAATAATGCTGGGCCGGTAGTCAAAGACTGGTAAGATCCAATTACAATGGTACGAACCTAAGACAGGAGGCTGATGACTTGAGGTCAGATCATCCAATGACGGGTAAGGACCATATGTAGTATTGGACAACCTAAGACAGGCACAGTCCCTAAGCCACATACTTGTTGTTTAATTAAACAAAAGGGAGGAGATGTTGAGGGCTGAAATCAAGTCAAGATGGCGCCTGACACTTTGCCAGAAGGAGTGGTTTGTGAAGCAATGCCAGCGAGCCATTAAGATGATGATTCTTTATTGGTTGACTGCTGTATCTAGATGATGTTAATTAAGTTAAGCTGTGTGTAATTAGTTAAGTATATATACCTCTGCTGTCTGGCAGAGAAGTGGTTCCTGCTGTTTCAACCTTCACAAGTTGCTTATCACCCCCCGGTTATTTTGCCCAGCCAGACTGCGGCAGTTCATCTCAGCATTTTCAGTTCCAGACCATGGAAACAGAGATAGAGAAAACACATACTGGATTTTATAATACTTTCTCCTTTTGCTAAAGCTTCTTTAAATTTTGGAGGCCAAGGTGAAGGCTGATATTGTTATGCTTATATATTTTATTCTTATATTTACCTTTTTTAACAGTTTACTCTATTAGAGAGAAAAGGAGGGTTTTTTAAAACTTTTAAACAACAAAGAATAATTTAAGAAACTGATATGTGAATTTAGGAAGATTTTTTTTTTAATATGTAACATGTATCTTTTCATGGCCTGGCCCAGGAGAAAATATGGTGATGAAGGGGACAATATTTTGAAGTTTTAGCAAAATTCTAGAATCTCTGTATGCATGACTTAGGATCTAGACATGCTAGAGACAATTTTCTTTCTTGGGATGTCACTGAAATCTTCTGCAATTTATTTTTATATCTACCCCCTTACTGAAGTGTTATTGATAACTCATTGAGATTCTAGGTGTCAAATAAAAACCTGCCAAAAGACTGAAAATAAAATTATGCTCAGATTTTTGGTGATTTAGTGAGTCATTGCATCTGTTTTCCTTTTTTTATAATACATTATTTTTAATCACATTATATAAGGTAGAAGGTATATGTGAATTAAAGTAGTTACATGAACTACTTTAAGAAGTACATGAACTTAGTAAAATATCCACTTACTACATTGAGTATCAGATTCTTTTATTATTATTATTATTATTATTATTATTATTAAACTGGATGTCTCCAATTGAGAATTGTATGTTGATGGAACGTATTTCAGGATGCTATTTGCATTTAAATAAGGTTTGGAGTATGTGAAAAGGAAGTAGAGTTCTTCAAATAAAAATGCATACACTGGGAAAAATGAAGGTCTTTCTAGTTTCTAAAATTTAGAAAATAATTGTAAAAAAAATATTTCTTTATTACCAAAGAGACTGTTTTACATGCTTATGTAATAATGAGAAGAAAGAATTCTGCCATTTCAGTTTGCTAACCAAATTATGAGTAAATGGGGCAATGTTTTGTTTGAGAATGGAAATAGTCTTATAATAAAGTTTGAAGAATTCTTCATGTCTTCCTATTATAACACATCAATTCAAGCTTTAGCAAATCAGATTAATAATGTAATTAACTCTGAGTGTGAGATAATTTGCATATAGTGCTGAAATTTTAAATTTAACTAAACAAATAGAGGTATAGTGGTTGCTGAGTATAAGAACATTTCTTTAATTGATGTAAAGCAGGAAATTAAATTAACTGTCCAGATTCTATTTTTTAAGACTATATAAACATTGACCTATAAATGATTAGTTTTATGAACTTTTTTTCCACCATTCAATACAGAAAATCTAATAACTAATTCATTACCAGTGAAGTGCGAATTGAATAAATGGATCTTAATGACTATAAATATAAAAAATTTTCATCCAGGAAGATTCATTTACCTTCATCAGACAGAAATATATCTTAAATAGCTGTAATATTAAAGTGGGGGAAAGAAGTCACAACACAAAAAATAAAAATAAAAATAAAAATAAATACATTGAAAAAAGCAAGCCTGGGAAAGAAAATTATAAACTTTGCCACAGATTTATTAACTTCCTGGTCTTCGATTTCAGCAGTGAGGGAGTATCACATTACTTTCTTGTTAGTAGAGGCTAGTAATATAAAACACTGACCCAGATTTTTATTCTATAAGACTCTGTGGGAGAATTATGCTCTACTGGTAAAAATCAATCTGTGGAAGCATGACCACAATTATTAGATCCTTTTCTCTGAGTTAAATTAGTTCCCTGGTTGTTTAAATAGGGGAAAAAAAATCTTTGAAACCATTCAATAGCAAAGTAGATGAGGAGACATCTCCTTATAGGAACAACGTCTCCTTCCTTCACATCATTAGTTGATACAATTTTTCCCTTTCCCCATGTAGTTTTTATTATGCTCATTTTAATTCTTAAAATGAATTTCCTATGGAGTGGTGAAGTCCAATACTTTAGCTCAATAAGATTGCAAATTTAGATTCAGCAAGGCATCTCTCTCCTCTCTTAGAGTTTTACATTCTGAAAAGCTGAACTGCAGTCATTAATGTTCTTTTTGGGAAACAAATATACCAGTTTATTGGATTTCATTTTGGTGAGATTAGAAACTCTAAGCTTAATTTTCAAAGCCCTTTGTTTTTAATTACTTAATAACTTTAGAAATTTCTTCTTCCATACTTTTGATTGTTACTAATTCTGTCTGAATAGTGATTTTGTCGATTTGAGAAAGTGAAAAGAATATAGTGTTGATAATTAGAAAATTTTGGTTCTAATCCTAGTTTTGCCACTAGCTGACTTTTCAATATTCTTCAGTGCACTTTACTTGCTTGAGCTTAATTGCCTTCATTAGTGGAATCAGGAGAATAGAGAAAATGATTTTTTTTGGCTCCCACCTTTGGGCTTGCATTTGCTAATTCTCTCCAATTCTAAGGCTACATGTCTGAGAGTTTTTGAAGTTTCTAAGCAAAGCTCTTATTTTTATGACTGTCTATTTTGAATTCTTTTTTCAATTGTTGGGCACTTTGTTCTGCACAACTGTACAAACAGATGCATATTTCTTACATTTACATTGTAAAAGCAGACATCTATTTTAGTAATATATTTAACAAATATATATTGAAGCTTACTGTGTTTCAGATATTCTATTAATGGCTTGAAGTACATCATTAAACAAAATAAACAAAATTCACATCTTATATTTTACCAAGGGGAGAAATAGACAAGAAACAAAACAAACCACAAATCAAAACAGTTCACATGTAAGAAATCAAAAAATCTGATAGAAATATGTTAAAAAGTATACATGTTATAGGAAAAGAAAAATAGAATCAGAAAAGAGATTGTGGCAGATTACCCTATTAGATGGGGTGGTCAGGAAGGTTTTCTCAGAAAGGAGAGGTTAGGACAAAAAGTTGAGAGAGGTCATGTAGCTGACAATGACAGTTTTTAGGGAAGAGCATTTCTTGCAGAAGAGCAGGTAAGAGCCTAATGCAGGAAGGGCCTTGTTCAAGGAATATCAAGGAAGTCAGTACAGTTAGGGCTTTATAAGCAAGAGTAGAAAGAAATATAAAAATATTAATGACTGGTTGCAATAAAGGCCTTAATTTAAGCATTCCTTTCTCCATGCCCTTTGGTAGTGGTCTTTGACACTGACTCTGAGTTGGGCTATTTGAATTGCTTTGGACAATGGGATAGTCACAAGCATGATTAAAGAATGACTAGTAGAAGTCTCTTTGCTTTCTCTTGAAACCCTGCTCTGTCTCCGAATAAGCCCAGACTAGCCTGAAGGAGAAGGAAAGACCTCACTGGCCATGCACCTGAGGCCATCCTGGACCAGATGGCTCTGGGTGACTGACCAGTGATAGCAGACATTAGAATCATGAGAATGAATGAAGTGTTGTTTAAAGACAGTTCTAAGGTGGGTTGTCTTGCAGCAGTAACTAACTGATCCAAGGAGTAATATAAATGAGATAGTGGAAAGCAGAGAGGTAAATCCCGTGGGACCCTGTTTGGCCTTGTAAACATTTTGGCTTTTACACTGGGTAAAATGAGAAACCACTAACAAGGGTTCAAGCAGACATTTATATAATCTTTTATTTTGAAATGCTTACTCTAAGTTCATGTCATTTCTTCTCTGGTTTGTCTTATTCAAAACTCCAGAATGCAGAAGAGGTATTGACACCTTATTTGACATATTCACTCAATTTAAGAAGAGAGATGCTTTTGTTAAGTCAATTTGGATTTAGCCAGAACTTCTTGTGGATACAAAAGTTTGTTCTAGTTTTTCATCTTTATTCTGGAGAATTATTTATATACCCATTTGTAACACAGAAGTAAGTGGTCACATTCTTTGTCTCACGAATTCAAAGAATTAAATCCAGGGACAAAATGGTGAGAGCAAAGTAACAAGATTTGTTAGAGTAACAGAAAAGAAGCAGAGCTCCTGAAGGGCAGGGGGTCCCAAGAGAGGGATATCAAGGGGTGTCTGTTTTCTAGGGGTTTTTAAGAACATATCTGATGGCCCAGTGCAGGTGATTGGTGGGTGAGGAATGCTATCATGAACCAATCAAGCTCTTCAACTTCCATGCTTAATAAGCCAACCAGAGTGCATAGTTTCCATTGCTCATGGTTATCATTAAGAGGAAGAATCTCACCTGGTGGTTTTGGACATGTCTATTAGAAAAAGGAAGCATTTTGGGTAGGGGTCTGCTTGTGGTTGGCTGTTGCTAGGGGTAAGGACAAGGGTAACTAAGGAAAGGCTGCTATGGTTGAAGCTATGAAGAACAGAAACAGGTACTGTAGGCAAGAAGAAGGCATTGTGGTTAATGCTTGCAGAGTGTAGGGAGTCATAGCATGACTTTTAGACCTAATGTCTCCTTTCAGGTTGGCATGATGTTCCCCTCCACTCCTGTCTTCTCTAAGGCCCTTATCCTGGCTGTGTATGGGAGATCTATCTTCTTGCCTCACTTTGATTCAATGATAACTTCTTTGTCAATTTGACTTTCTTATCTAATTCTCATGTTTAAATAAACTAATAGCTTTCCATGAGAGTTAAATTCTCATGCAAAATATGAGAAAAGAGCCAGTAAGATAGAATCTATGGCTTCTTTCTAACATTTGGAATCTAGGATCCCTGGGAATGAAGCAGCTTGATGAAATGACTTCTCATTCTCCAGAATTCTATATACTTCTATTATTCTAAAAACCACACTTCCTGTGGCATTTGTTTGAATACCTCACACAAAGTGATATTTCTTGAACAACATTGGCAACCAAAGTCCACAGTTTTTTTTTTTTCTATAGCTCCAGACCTATATTCCATGTGTTGACAGAAAATAATCATTCTGCTTTAAAGGAATAAGAAATTCATTTTGAGCCAAATATGAAAAGCCAGGGCCCAGGAACACAGATTCAAGTTACCCTGAATGATGTGTTCCTCATGAAGAGGTTACATGAACTCTGATATCCAAGGAACAAAGTCATAAATCAATACATTCAACGAATACATTGGTGGAGGCATTAGGTAGGTTTGCTATGGCAAAGCAGGGAAATCTTTCCTATAGGTATCACATGTTATAGCATTCTTTGTTTTAGAATTGGGAGAGGCACTAGCACTCTGCTATTTAACATTTAAACTTCTGAGAAGTTTACCTAATAGTCATGAGAATGATAGGACAGATACAAAGGTTAGAAGTGAGTGGCTATTTATCTAAAAGGCCTAAGACAGACCAAGATTATTTTAGCTCTGGATCTACAACATTCCATCTCTCCACAATAACAATGTCCTAATGTACTACTTAGTCAAGGTCACACAGTCTGCAGGATCTTTTATACAGATGTGGTTTCTACAGGGAACATAAACTTCACACAAGTTTAGGAGACAAACACACACACACACACACACACACACACACACACACACAACCAAACTACAAAACCAAGCAAGATAAAACAAACTCTCTTTCCTTCCATAAAAGAAAATCTCCATGATTTCAAAGATTGATTTTTGGTTTAAAAATGGTTATTTAAGGACATTTTTAAGTGTGGGGAATGGGTCTTTTCTATCTCAGATTGAATCAAACAGTAAATTCTATGTTGTTAATTTTTAATTGCATTGGCTCTCTGTTTCTCTCCCTTGTGTTCCCTCCTATTCTTGTGATCTAGGCATATGGTTATCACCTATCTAAGCAATATACAATCCTAAAGGAATTTAATTATTATGAAATTAGTGTAGTGGAAATACCACTGAGTATCAGAAACTTAACCCCAGACCTGGTTCAATTGTACACTAAGGACTCAGATCAAATACCAATTAATTTCTGTTTTCTTTTTAGGTATTTAAAATTGTTAGTAACTTTTTACAAGGTATTTCTGTTGAAAAGGAAACTTTGCATTTTTATAACTAATCTTCACAACCATTTGAAGAAAATATTAAAATGATATGTATTTAAGTTATAATGTATTTCTAGATATAAGAAAATCCTGATTATAAGGTAATTATGCCTTGCTTTCAAGTAAAGAAAACATTATATGAAATATATTTAAAAATAAACTCTTAAAAATATTGATGAAATTATCAAGTGCCTAGTACATTAAGACTATACGTTAAGAGACTTATTACATAAGCTAATGAAAAATTTATTTAATTTTTATCATGTTGAAGAAGAACATAAATTGACTGTCTAATGCTGGTATAGTCATACCATGATGACCTCAGGGACACACATTCCTTCTGTTTTTCATCTATGCCATACACTTTTTTTTTTTTTTTTTGATACGGGGATTGAACTCAGGGGCACTCAACCATGAGCCACATCCCTAGCCATATTTTGTATTTTACTTAGAGACAGGGTCTCACTGAGTTGCTCAGAACCTTGCTATTGTTGAGGATGGCTTTAAACTCTCAATCTTCCTGCCTCAGCCTCTTGGGTTGCTGGGATTACAGGTATGCATTACCATGCCCAGCCTGTCTGCCATACTTTTTGCAAAGCATTCATTCTCAACATCATCATTGTGTATTTGAGAAGACAGTTCTTCCTCCTCCCTCTCACCCTTCATACACGTAGTTTCTACACTCTTGACATGAATAAGCATAAAGGAAAATGACAAAATTGCATGTTAAATGATTCTGTACACTTTTAAAGATCTTTCCTGGAATTTTTACTCAAGAGATTTCTCCTGAAATCTCATTGGCCATAATTAGAAGAAATCTTGAGAGATTAGTTGTTTTAGTTGGGCCTATGCCAGTTCTTAAGAAAACATAGCCTCTGTTGGTGAAAAACAAGAAAAGAAAGAAGAAAAAAATAGTCATTGGATAGAATGATGTTTAACTTTATGTGTCAAATTGATGAGGTTATGGTTCCCAGGGATTTGGTCAAACATTCTTCTCAATGTAAGTGTGAATGTATTTTTTAGAGGTGATTAACATTTATGTACATAGATTTTCAGTAAAGTACATTATCACCTATAATATATGGACTAGTGTGGGGTCATATTGGAAGTCTGCTAACTATTTACTTGGTATGTGTAAGCAGGAGAGTCAAGTAAAAAAAAAGTAAAACTTGAATTATAAAAACAATCAATTTCCCCAAACTGAGCCAGTTTATAGACCCAGAATCCTTTAAGTGAGGAAAGGCTGGATAATCTTGCATAAGTACTCAGCTACATCGCCATTTCTTTATACCATTAATCACTCTCCCAGTCTTCCTTGAGGTGTATGGACTTTTATCAGGGTGATTGTGTATTAAAGAAAAGAAAATAATTAAAAATTTCAGAGCTTCCTGGATATTAGCTCTGAAATGACACTATTGCAAGGATAAAATATGTTATGGGGCCCACAAGACAGAGTGCTGGCTTATGGAAGTCATGTTTTTGGTCCTGTCAGTTTCACAGTTTGCCAACTGGATCTTCAGACCCATTCTGTGGTTACTTCAGTAGTTCTAAAATGCATGATTGGGATGTATGTACTTAACAACGGGTAAGAAACACACATTGGTTCCTTAACCTATGAAATAAGGTATATAATGGTGGAAAAAGCCAGCCAAAAGTCACTAGAACTTCTTCTACCTAGGGAAATAGGTGGTCAAAAGCAATACAACAGAAATTAGTGCCACTGTCAAGGATTTGGGAGATGCAGTTAATGATTCTCATTTTATCCGCATTTAACTTGCCTATTTGGTTTCTAGAGAAACCAAATAGTTCTTGGATAATGACAATGGATTTTCACATGCTTAATAAGGTAGTGATTCCAGTTGTTGCTATTTTAAGATACGGTTTCTTATAAATTAACAAATACCTTCATACTCAATGTGAAATTATTGATTTGGCAGATGATTTCTTTCTCTATTTCTATTATTAAGCACCATCAGAAGTACTTTGACCTTGGGGCTGGGGATGTGGCTCGCCTGGCATGTGCCGGGCACTGGGTTCAATCCTCAGCACCACATAAAATAATGATGTTGTGTCTGCCGAAAACTGAAAAATAAATATTAAAAAAAATTCTCTCTCTCTCTCAAAAAAAAAAAAAAAAAAAAAAAGAAGTACTTTGATCTTATTTGGCAAGGCCAACTTCACTATCCTACCTCAGGTTATATCTGTCATCCAATATTAGGTCATATTTTGGTTTTCCCTTGATTTCCTTTTCTTTTACAAGATATTGTGCAGATCCATTAAATGATAACTTTATTCTTGGACTTAATGAGCAAGCAATATTAAAGACTCTAAACTTACTGATGACACATTTGCATGTAGGAGGGTGAAAAATAAACCCAATAAAAATTCAGGGACTTCAATCAACAAATGGGCCAAGGATCTGAACAGACACTTCTCAGAGGAGGATATACAATCAACCAACAAATACACAAAAAAAATGCTCACCATCTCTAGCAATCAGAGAAATGCAAATTAAAACCACCCTAAGATACCATCTCACTCTAGTAAGAATGGCAGCCATTATGAAGCCAAACAATAATAAGTGCTGGTGAGGATGTGGGGAAAAGGCTACACTTGTACATTGCTGGTGAGACTGCAAATTGGTGCAGCCAATTTGGAAAGCAGTATGGAGATTCCTTGGAAAGCTGGGAATGGAACCACCATTTGACCCAGCTATTCCCCTTCTCGGACTATTCCCAAAAGACCTTAAAAGAGCATATTACAGGGACACAGCTACATCAATGTTCATAGCAGCACAATTCACAATAGCTAGACTGTGGAAACAACCCACATGCCCTTCAGTAGATGAATGGACTAAAAAAATGTGGAATTTATACACAATGGAATATTACTCAGCACTAAAAAATAACAAAATCATGGCATTTGCAGGGAAATGGGTGGCATTAGAGCAGATTATGCTGAGTAAAGCTAACCAATCCCTAAGGAGCAAGTGCCAAATGTCTTCTTTGATATAAAGGGGATGACTCAAAACAGAGCAGGGAGGAAGAACATGAGAAGAATATTACCATTAAATAGGGATGAGAGATGCATGGGAATGGGAGAGAGAAGGGGAATCGGCAGGGAAGATGGAAGGAGACCCTCATTGTTATGCAAAATTACATATAAGATGGTGTGAAGAAGAAAAAAAGAGAGAGAGAGAGAAAAGTGTCATAGAGTGGGTAGAGAGAAGTGATGGGAGGGGAAGGGAGGGAAGAGAGGAATAGGAAGGGTAGCAGAATACAATAGACACTAATATGGCTGTATGTATAAACGTGGCTGTAAAACCAATGTGATCCTGCAATCTGTACTAGTGGAAAAAAAGAATTCATACCCCATTTGAATCAAATGTATGATATGTCAAGATCATTGTAATGTTTTGAACAACTAAAAAAAATTAAAAAAAAATCAGGGACTTGTACCTCAATAAATTTTCTAGGATCCAGTGGTGTGGGATATATCTAGGTATCCTTTATAAAGTGAAGGATAAGGTGTTGCATCAGACCCCAGCTAAAACCAGGAAAGGGATTTAATGTCTATATATTACCTCCTTGAATTTTTGAGGCAACATATATCTCATTTGATTGTGTTACTCAAGTCCATTTACTGAGTAAACAAAAAGTTGCTAGATTTGAGTAAGTTCCAGAACAAGAGAAGGTTTCTGTAATAAGTGCAATCTGCCTTGTAGCTGCTCTGCCACTTGAGCTATATGATCCCACATGTCTATGGTGCTTGGAGTATTAATGACAGATTCAGATTTTGTTTGGAGCCCTGTAAGTGAATCACAGTGTGGCTATTCAGATTTTGGAACAAAGTTTTCTGTCATCTGTGGATAACTATTTTTCTCTGGAGAAACAGTTAGTGGTTTAATAATGTGCCTTAGTGGAGGCAGATAACTTAACTGGGGGGCCATCAAGTTACCATGTGACCTGAGTTGCCCATCATAAACTGGGTATTTTCTAAGCCTCCAAGCCATAAAGTTAAGTGTACACAGTAGCCCTCCATCACAAAATGTGAGTAATGTACAAAGGATTGGGTGTAAGCATGCCCAAATGCACAAGTAAATTTCATGGAGCAATGGCACAAATACTCATTGTTTTCACTCCTGTTATATTGCTTTCTCTCTCTTAGCCTGCACTTGTGGCTCCATAGGTAGATTTCTATCATAAGTTGACATGGGAAGAGAATGCTAAAGCCTGGTTTATAGGTGGTTCTACATGGTATTCAGGCACCACCCAAATGGGGGAAATAGCAGCACTAAAGTCTGTTTATAGGACATCATGGAAGAAGAGAAATGAAGGGAAATTTCAGTAGGCAAGAATTTAGGTATAGTAATGTACTGGGTTGGTTGTTTTGCTTGTAAGGAGACATGGTCATATGTAGGGTTATGTATATCATGTACTATAGCTAATGGTTTGGACAGCTGGTTAGGGACTTGGAAGGAATGTGATTAGAAAATTGATGACAAGGAGTTTTTGGAAAAGAGGTACATGGCTATATCTTTTTGAGTGGGAGAAAGAAATGTCAACATATTTTTGTCCCATGTGAATGCTCACCGCATGGTGACCTCAGCAGGGAAAGCTTTTAATAATCAAGTAGATAGAATGACCTATTGTGTAGTGAGCATTTTTTTTTTCTGGCTACTTCTGTTTTTGTGGAATGAGCTTATGAGCAAATTTTCCATAGTGACAAGAATGGCAGTTATACATGGGCTCAGCAACATGGACTTATACTCACCAAGAATAACCTGGTTAACACCTCTGCTGAGGGCCTAACCTGCCAACAGCAAACACCAGCACTGATATGGTGATATCCCTGGGGGGATCAGCTGAATACATGGTGGCATGTATTCAGATTTTGGAACAAAGTTTTCCATCATCTGTGGATAACTGCTTTTCTTTTGAGGAAAGTAGTTTTCCACAGATAACTACTGTTTCCACCATGAAAGAGTGTGTTAGGTAGCTTTTTGTTCCAGCCAAAATATCTGACAAGAACAACTCAAAGGAGGAAAAGTTTATTTTGATTCATGGTTTCAGAGGTTCCATCCATGATGGCCTACTCCATTGCCCTGGGACCAAGGTGAGGCAAAACATTATGGTTGAGGTGCTGGGAGAAGGAAAGCTTTTCCTCTCATAGAGGCTGATAAGCAGAGAGAGGGAGAAAGAAAGAGAGGGCACAAGTGATGTGCTAAGGAAATATAAATCCCAAACAAATATTTCAAGTGACTTATTTCCTCCAACCACATCCCAACTGCCTATAGTTACAATCCAGTTAGTCCATTCAAATTATTAATCTATCAAATGGATTAACCACTGATTAGTTTATGGCTCTCACAATCTAATCATTACACTTCTGCATATTACTGCATTAACACAAGAGCTTTTGGGGGACAGTTCATATCCAACCCATAGTAAAGGATTAGCATTTAATTATTACTAGAATAAACACTCTGGGTATAGATTTGAATTCCTTTCAAGTGATTTTCTGACAAAAGTACTATTTATGGGCTTTCAGATGCCTAATTGTGTCATGATGTTCTGACCAAGGAACTCACTTGTTAGCAAGTGAAATGTATCCGCAGATTCATGCCCATGAAATTTAGTATTTTAATCATGTGTTTCACATTGCTGAAGCAGATGGCTTAAGATAATGTAGTATAGCCTTTTGAAGACTCAAGTATGGTGCCATGAAGTAGGCAATATCTCCCTGTGGCAAGGTTTTCCAGGGGGTTATAACTTATTCTAAATCAGCATCCAAGATATAGAGATATTTCTCTCATCACCAGATTTCATAATTCTGGAATTGATACATAGATTTGACAACTGCACCACTCATTATTAACCCTACTGACCCATTCAAAATTTTTGCTTCCTATGTCAGTACCATTGTGCTCTACTGGTCTAGAAATTTTAGCTCCAATGCTAGGAATGATTTCACCAGGAGAAACAGAAATTGTTTTATTAAACTTGAAGTTAAACTACTATTCAGCCATTTTATACTTTTCATGCCTCTGTAGCAAGAAGGAATGTATTTATTATATTGGTTGGTTGACTGATCCTGATTACCAAGAGAAAGTTCAACCTTCAGTCTCCAAGGAGATAAGAAAGATTTTATCTGGAATACACATGGTCTTTTAAGACATCTTTTAATATTACCATTCCCAGTGGTTAAAATCAACAGAAGACCACAACTTGATTGAGGTAGGACAAATAAGGGCTTAAACCCTTCTGGAAGGAAGGTTTGGATCATCCTTCCAGGTGAAGAGCCAAAATTAATTAAGGTGCCTGCTGAGGAATAAAAGGAATGGAAAATGAATAGTGGGAAGAGATAGGTATATGAATCTCAGCAACAACCATGTGATTAGTTATAGAAATGAGAACTGTAGTTGTTAGACTGTAATGGTTAATTTTACATATTAACTTAATTGGATTATGGTGCCCAGTTGTTTGGTCAAACATAAGTCTAGCTATTGTTATGAAAGTTGTGGGAGTCCAGCTCCAACAGGGGGTTTCAGGAGACAAACGGATGGTGAGGAGTCGGGGAAAGGGGAGTGGAGAAACAACACAGACACCAAAGTGAAGGTGCTGATCCCAATCTTTACTTGTGAAGTTGATCATATATACTTTTCATTTTGGCAGGCTCACAGTACTTTGTGGTTACAAAACAGGAATCATTATTCAAAGAAACAAAATATTACGTAGCTACAATTAGAATAGAAGAATGTATCTTGGCTTATGCATAAGCAAGCATTTGTACTTTCAGTTCACGTTTTGCTTTGAGCTGCTTCTGCTTAGTTAACTTTTAATAATAGTTAGAAATGTCCCAAACTATTGGCCTATACCTTGACTATTCTTTCTTGACTTACTGACTGGAACCGGTGCCATGGTTCAAGTGGTTGACTTGTTATTAATTTTAATCAAACAAGAGTAAGAGCACAAACCATTGTGCACAGGAACAAGAACAAGTTGCCCAGTACTAAGCACTAATCTGTCTTCTTAACATTAATTTTTCTTCTCTAGATTTTAATTTAATTTCTCAAAAACTTCCTTGACAGGAATACAGGGAGTTTTTCATTAGACATTAACAATTTACGCTCCACAGCTGAATCATTGCATTTACAGCAAACAGATCTATTCTTTAGAAGTAGTTGCATTAATTGGGAAAGTCATGCTTTTTCCTTCATACTTAATGGTCATATGAGAAATTGCAACTATACTTATTAAAGGAATACAAAAACAAACCAGCCCATTCCCAGAAACATACTGTACTCCTCCAGAGGAGTACACCTCAGTAGGGCCTTGCCATTGCCTGAGTCAGGGGAGGGGCGCAGCAGAAAGTATTTTTAAAATGTTGCTAATATTAAAATTTGTAGACTTAGAGAATGTAGATTATATTCTAAAATAACTGACCAGACTTTATTGAATCAGTTGAAGAATTTAATAGAAAAGACTGAGATGCCCTGAAAAGGAAGATATTCTGCTGCTTAGGACTAAACAATGCATCAATCCTCCCCTGGGTTTTCATGCTGCTGGCCTGCCCTTCAGATTTTGGAGTTACCAGCTGTCAAGATTTGAATAGCCAATTCCTTAAGATAAAGCTCTACATACCTCCTTTAGTTCTTTTCCTTTGGAGAATACTAACACAACTAGAAATACCAGCCAGAAAAAAAAATTTGACTTAAATACTTCAGTAATTTAAAAAATATATATTTTAGATTTTTATATTATAGGTTTTTTCAAATATAGTTCAATTGAAAATAATATTATCATTTTTTTTACAGATAAAGGAATTTAGACTCTTGAGCAATTGACTAAATTTCTAAAGATGACATAAATATTAAACATCAAGTTCAGGATTAACACTCAGTTTCTAAGGTTACACATACCACAGTGACTTTACAAGAAGCACTATTCACTTACAACTATTATTTTTGATTTGGACAAGATTATTGTTTACCCATGAAATGGGTATTATAATTGCATTTTAATCAAATAATTGTTTGATAATTGATTGAGATGTTTATACCAAGTAATTTGAGCAGTTTCAATTGCATTATATATTTAGTTAATTAGTTTTTATTAAAATGTAACTACTACTTTTTTGAATTATGCTTATGGATTTTTTTAAAGAAATAATATTTATTTTCCTAAAAATAATTGATTTTATAAAATGTGTGGTTTGAATTTTTTTAAAGGAGATTTTTAAATGATTAGGATTAATTTGTGAAATCATTTAAAGTAAAACCTATATAGATTATTGTAAAATCTTGTTATATAATACTTGATTTGACAAGACTCTGTTAGGTACCCTGGTTTTAAGCTGGGTCAGGTAGAGAGAATATGTTTTGGCAACTATAAATTTGTACCCAAAAAACAATGGTCTAAGAATACTTCTGACTAAAAAAATATAAAGCTCCAGTGCTAATATTTAAAAAGCATTTAGGAAGGGTTTTCATCTATAACTTACCCTAAGTGACCCCTTTGGAAAATGATTGATTGGCATTTGGCAGATATTGTTTATTGTGCCAAAGTTTTGTTATGGTCTTCTAACATAAGTATTAAAGGGAAAAATTCAAAGAATGCACTTGTGCACTATTCCCAAAGGCAATAACAAGAGGATTAAATACAATAACTTTTCTGAAGTCAGTCACAGCCATAAATATGCTATTAAACATATGTTAGAACAGCCTCTAAAGTTTCAGGGAATTAAGAATGAGCTAAAAATTTTCTTTACTCCAAAATATCTTCTTTTCAAGACCAAAAAAGCATTTGTAGGATGCTAAAAAGTATCAATTTCAATTCAGTAGCCTGTTGAAATCCAGTTCAAAAATTGTTACATATATGGAATGATAATATCTTTAGGAACGTTGAAATTTGAGAAGACAGCAGAATAATGCTGTAAATGATTTTAAAATTTCTACCAGACCACTCTATTTCAAAGTTTTGCTTGTTTGTAATTTGATCACCAGTTTTCAAAACAAAATATTACCCTTTCCATTTAAATATGTTTTTTTTCAAATAGAGTTCACTTAAAATAGTATTATCATTTTTTTCAGATAAAGGAATTTAGACTCTTGTCTTCTATAATTTTATTTCCAAACTCTGAACTTGACTGACTTTATTCTTAATGTACTAATTGTTCACTCTCAGCCACTTTTGCTGGTTTCTTCTCCTCTATTTGACTCTTTGTGACAGTTTAAGAACAACATAGTCCTAATATATGAAAACCTGCTTCTGAAGGTGATGTGAAAAATGAAAGAAAGGCAGTTAGGATCCAAAGAGTATTGGGGGAATTACTGACAAAATCCTAGTGTGAGTAAGACCAAGTGAATTCCCATAATGTGGGTAAGAAGGCAGAGGCATAAAAATTGGTAAAGATAAAAGTGACTTCATCTTAGCCAAATTGTACCTAATTTATCTCATGCCTGAAAGAGTTATGCACATTCTTGGTGCCAGTGTCCTGTGGTAAATCTCCACAGACCATTCTAATGATTTTCTCTGCTTATAGTTTGCTGGGAAAATGGGTAAAACTGATTTAGTTTACTCTGGGGAAATTGTGGTGATTAGGACTCAAGATGGCTGCAGTCAGGTCAAGTTGAATCCAGAAATTGAACCATGAATGTTGGCATAATCCAGAATTTAGATTTTGGACCTTACTATCTATCTATCTATCTATCTATCTATCTATCTATCTATCTATCTATCTATCTATCATCTATTTATTTTTGGTATCAGAGATTGAATCCAGGGACACTCAACCACCGAGCCACATCCCCAGGCCTTTTTGTATTTTATTTAGAGACAGGGTTTCACTGAATTTTGCAGGGCCTTGCTAAATCACTGAGGATGGCTTTTAATTTGAGATCCTTCTGCCTCAGCTTCCCGAGCCACTGGGATTACCGGTTTGTGCCACAACATCTGGCTAGACCTTATTTTAAAAGTTACAGACTTGGGCTCTTTTTTTGTTATGTTTTATTTGTGGGCTTTTGTTTGTTTGTTTGTTTGGGGTGCTGGGGGAATTGAACTTAGGGCCTTGTTCATGCAAGGCAGGCACTCTTCCAACTGAGCTATATCCCCAGCCCTTGGAGCTCTTTTTTTATTGGTAGGCTTTTGATGGCTGCTTCGATTTCCTTAATAAAATTGGTTTGTTTAAATTTTCTCTATCCTCATGGTTCACTACTGGTTCAATTTAGATAGAACATTTGTCTCTAGGAATTTTTCGATGTCTTCAAAATTTTCTAAGCTTATTTGGGAATAAATGTTCAAAATAGTTTCTGATTATCCTCTGTATTTCAGTAGTTCTGTGGTGATAGTTCCACTGTCATGGATTTTAACAATTTGAGTTTTTCCTATTTCTTTTGGTTAGCTTGGCTAAGGGTTTATCAATTCTGTTAATTCTTTCAAAGAACTCACTTTTTATTTTGTTGAGTTTTGAATTCTTTCTTTAATCTCAATTTCATTTATTTCAACTCTAATTTTAATTATTTCTTATCTTCTATTGATTTAGATTTGACTTTTTCTTCTTTTTCTAGGGTTTTGAGGTGCAACGTTAGATTATTTATTTGGTCTTTTGATTCTTTTAGTGTGTGAGCTCAAAGCTATGAACTTTTCTCCTAGAACTGCCTTCATAATGTCCCAGAAATTTTGATATGTTGAATCTCTATTCTTGTTTGCTTCTAAGTACAGTTATAGACCAGTGATTATCATATCCAATCTCATAACTTCACTACTATATGCTAACAGTGTTTCTAAACTAAAGACTCATATATTCAATGATTTCTTTCACATTTCCATCTAGTTGTACAATAGAAATCCACAATGCAACAGGTTTAAAACTTTCCTAAATATCAAACATTCAGCCTCAAACCCAACCTCTCACTTCCTTCCCTTCTACCACAAACTTGTTTTACATTTGTTCTTCTAGTTCTTCAAGCTGAAACTTTTGGAGCAATGCTTACTTCCTTTCTTTCGCATCCTTTATCAAATCTGTCAACTCTATATAAAATGATACTGTTTCTATCTTCAAACATATCCTTCTCTGTTACCTCTATTGTCTGAATTGCCATCCTCTCTTGCCTGAATACTCAAGTATCCTTATAAAATACAAGTCATGTTATATCTTCATTTCAGTTGTATTAAAATCCCAACACTGGAAAATGACCAACATAGTTTCCTGTTTTGTGTCCTCCATTTCTACTTCTTTAACCATTTTATATGTTCAGCCACCTTCTGCACACTGTTTACCTTGATGTTTCCTTTTTAAAGATTTTTTTCTCTGTTTTGAAATGTCCTTCTTCCATATATCAATTTAGCTAAATCAATTTTGTGTAAATCTCACCATTTGAATGAAGATTACTCTGGTCACCATAATACTAATCCTGACCCCCACCCGATTTTGTCCCTCACTCTACAATTCTTTTTTTGTTTCCCATACACAATCTTGATTTTCTGAGATTTTAAAAAATATTCTTGATTATTTTTATAGAACTACTCACTTTTAATATCAATCAGAGTAAAAGCTACTTAGGAATCCTTGGTTGTATTTTCAGATTAATCTAAGTGCCTAGAATAATGCTTGGCACTTAGTAAACACTTGAGCTAATTTATGAATGAGAGAATAAGTGAATAAATATAAACAGACTATAAAAGCTATATACATTCTGTCCAACATCTCATCTTCAGGCAACAAAATGAGTAGATAGAGATTATTTATTTATTTTTGTTGTAGTTGTAGATGGACACAATATCTTTATTTTATATTTGTTTATCTTTATGTGGTGCTGAGGATTGAACCCAGGGCCTCACACATGCTAGGCAAGTGCTGTACCCCTGACTACAACCTCAGCCCCTAGATAGGTTTTTAAAGTGATAATAGTTTGAAAGAAAAAAAAGGTTGTTTTTTTTTTTGCAATCTACTAAGTTCTGTTCATTATCATTAATAAAGTTCAAAATTTTATATAAAAATGCTTGCAAATTTCAGATTATTTATCATAGAAAGATGATGTACTTTTGATTAAAGGGGAGAAGCAGCAAAGACCAACATAGGGAAACAATAGGACAAAATAGAACAAATGCCTGAATTGCTGTGATCTGAGCAGTGACCAAAACCTCCAATGCTAAGAGGACTTCAAAGACAACAACTTCAAAGCACCTGAGTTTGAAAACTGGGTATAATGTCTGGCGTGATCTGGCAGGTTTTGAAAGGATAACATTCTGTCTGAGTTATGATAAGACTGCATAAAGATTTATGTGTTTCTTGAAGCTTATGATTTGTATATATTCTTCATCTTTCCCTTCATTTGTTGTTATAAATTCCAGCTGTTATTTTTTGCATTTTTAAGCGATTGCATGCTATATATTTTCCTGCTAGCGACTGTTTGGATGCTTTCAATTCATGTAATGCATTTGGGTCTTGAAAACATATCATAAAGGGATTCTCAAGAAAACAGAAAAAAGTCAAGTCATAATATATACTATTAGTATCATTGAGCATTAGGAAAGCATAGTTTAATTAATATTAAAAAAAGCTATGACTGAATTTTATACTTGGCATAACATGCTTATCTGTTTAAAGTTGAACTAAGAATTAACAAAAAATGAGGTATTTGAACAAGTATCTAGCAGTAAATCTCTTGGGCCCAGATGCGAAAAAACCTCAAACAGGTAAACACTGAAAAAAACAATAAATGCTAAAACTGTACTTTTCTTTTGGGAATTTGAAAGTATGTGTATAATGTGTATGTCATAAGCAGTTTTCAGACAACTTTTATGTTAAGCTAAATCAAATTACTTAATTGAAGTTCTTTAATGATGAAATATTTTTGGCTTATTAAATATTGGCTTGTAAAAATGTCTAATTTTGATGGAAATGAATAAGCTTAATTTATTCTTATTTATATTGAAAGCCAGTACAAGGTTTTGAGCCATTTTGAGAAAGCAGTCACTATGACTATTAATTTGAACTTGTAGCGATACCATCATTACAGAGAGCAAGGGGAGCCAGCATCCTATGCACGTTTCTCTTGAACTGAATTGTCTTATAGTGTCACTACAAAAAAAAATGGGGAGAAATAAAGTTGTTAGAAGATTGTTTCCATGAGAAAAAAAATTAGGATCCTTGTGGGGAAAAAGTCATTGTATAAAAGTGAAATTATTAGGATTTGTGTGAAATAGTTCTTTTTTACTTACAAAGAAAAATTATTGTGACAGTTCTGTTTTAAATGGCCTTATTTTGTTTGTAATTTTCATTTTGCATCTACTGAAACAATCATAAAATATGAATGTGTGCAAAGTCCACTTTAAAGCCTCATAAAAAATGTTCAGCATTCAATAAAATATCTAAATATGCCTAAGCTGAAAATAATCTTTAATTGCTGAACAAACAATATCGAATTATATATAACACATTGAACATATAAGATACATTTTATCTTATTATTTAAGTTCAGTATTATTTTTGCTTTGCTAATATATAATATCACAGTTATACAATACTACTAGTGTAAAAGGACTAAGACTACAGCATGCTGTCTGAAGTGATTTATGATCTTTCAATGCTTACAGTAATGTCAAGCTTCAGTTTTGCATCACACTATTATAATGTGTCAAGCAATTTTTAAAATACTCCAACAGTTGACTACACCTGTTTCCACTTTGCAAATCCTTTCAAGTTCATGGCACTTTGATCGAAAGGGAAATATTTAACTTGTGTCTTTCTTTTTCAATCTAAAAATTGAAATTTTTATTGTACTTTTCTTTATGATATATTAACATTAGTAGGATCATAAATTGTGAAAATTAGCCATTTTCTTTTATTTGATAATTCATAAAGGGATTTCTCAGTGTTATATTTGGATTATTTCCAGGGAAGCATATAGGTCAAAATGTAGTAAAATTTTACTAAATTTTATTATCCTATATTAGCAGATCAGGTCTTTTAACACCAAATAAAAATATGTGGGGCATACATCTTTAAATTTGATACATATCTACATGTACATGTTCTACAATTTGGATCAGGAATGTCCCTAAAAGGTCCATTTATTTGCCAGCCTGTGCCACTATTGGAACCTTTAGGAAGTAGGGCTTAGCAGAAGAAAATTTGATGGTTTGGGACATTTGAACTTTGAAGAGGATATTGGGAACTGGTCTGTGCCTGTCTTTTTATTTGCTCCCAGCTACCATGAGGTGAATAAGTATCCTCCACCATGAGCTTCTGCTATTGTTTATTGCTTCGCCACAAGTGGACTATGGACTGATACCTCTGAAACTGTCACCAGAATAAACCTTTCCTGCTTTTAAGTTGTTTATCTAGGTATTTTTTCACAACAATAGAAAGTTGCTAGTAATATATATATATATATATATATATATATTATATATGTGTGTGTGTGTGTGTGTGTACACACACCCCCACCACACATACACTGTTTGAATATTTAACCAATCTAGGCTTGGGATGTTGCTCAGTGGTAGAATACTTTCCTCACATGTGTGAAGTCTTGGGTTTAACACTCAGCACTGCAGTCAGTCAGTCAGTCAGTCAGTCAATCAATCAGTCAAACAAACAAACAATATTTATGGTTAGGCCAAAAGCAAGACACATTCAATTTGTGGTTACTATTTGGCATTTTGGTCAGCTAACATAATTTTAGTTGTTATAGGCAAAATGATATACTCTTGTTATCTTGATTTTTATGTGATCTAATTTTCATTACAGATTATCATTTCCCTGTTTAGTTATCTTTACTAGACTGAAATTATGGAGGTGAACTAAAAACCATATTACTGTTATTGTCTCTGCTCTTGGACATACATTTGATGAATTCTTTAATAAGGATTCAGGGAAACACACTTAAACCATGAAAAAAATGCCAATATAAAATTTTCTAAGAAAAATTCCGAAGCTTTGTGTAGATAAAAACATGTTTCATAGGTGCTACAGGCAAATTTTACAATATTGACTTCACAGAACATAGGTGTTATCTTTATTAATTAGATTTTATAGATCCTGATTATCTCAGCTTCCAGACTCTAGTTTTGTGAAGTACTTTGAGAAATTATCTTTTATAATCCATTATGAAATTTCTATAAAAGATTTAACAGTGTCTTAATTCAAGAAGTTATAAAATAAATATGAAAGAATTATGTTTTACAGCCAAGAAATCCCCCTTGCCAGATATGTTATTGGTAAGAGAATATAAAGGTAAAAGTTGGATGAACGATTAACAAATTATATTATTAAAATGCTCAAGAAGTATTTCTAAGGATGTAATCTAATGTGTTATTTAGGTGACTTTTTAAAGATATAAAATGTTTTTTTTTTTTTAAAAATACAGACACTTGTTTTCAACAATCCTATTTAAAAAACTGTTTGGTAAAAAGAAAAATAATTCTTCCTGGAAAGAGCATCATCTTAAGGGAAACATCAGTATCCATGATGGATCACTTACATGCTCACCAGGAATGACTTCTGTGCAAGGTCTTGTTGAGCTGTGTTTATTGCCACTGAGAGGCTAGGCTCTGAATAAAATCTACAGGCATCAATTGTCATTGCTTCTGCTGTATAGAGCCACATAGTGAATAAAATAGGGGATATAAAGTTATATTTTATTATTTATGGAAAATGAGACAGCATTTAAATTTCTGGAATATTTTCCAACAAGAGTTAAATCTATAATTGGGAAAAATCAAACATGGTTCCCAGGAAGAAGAAAAACACATAGTATTACCAAGAGACAATGTTTCCTTTATCTATTAGTTAGAAGCAAAGAGAATAACGATATCTACATTATGATATTATTTTGAAGGCTGAAAAATCACAATTTGGAGATATATATGTTGCTGGACATATAATAGGCCTTTAAATAAAGGAACCCTGAAAAAGAGATAGAATATTACAGGAATCTTTAGATGTTCACTAAAATTTATAATTTTATTATTACAATGGCATTTTTTTACATCCTTCTCATTTTCCTGAGTAGCATCAGCTTTATACTCAATTGCTTTTTCTTTTTAAGCTCTTGGCCCCATTTTAGTAGCTTTATAAGACTTGCAGATGATCTGAATAATGCTTAAGACAGTCAGCATTAGCTCTACCTTCTGTTTTTGCTTCTATATATTTTGATTGTAGTAGATTCTTGACATTTCCAAATGAATATTTCACAAAGCATTTCATTCTATTCAACTGTTCACTCATACAGAAAATATCTAGATATACATTCTAAGTTAGTATACTATTTAGCAAGGAAATATATTGAAGATTAAAAGTTCCAAATGAAAACAAAAATCTTAGTATTAAAATCACAGTCAAGGTAGGGAAGATAAATGCTAAAATTACTTTCTAGAAGTAAAAACCACCATGATCTAGAAATGGTGTCTGCAATACAGACTATGTATGATATCAATGATTTTTCTCCTAAGATTGGCTGACTTCTTTTATATTTATTTTGCTTAGGAATACATAGGAAAAGAATGTGATTAATAAGAAAAGCTATTTTGACCATATGTTGTTATCTGTTTTTGAATTCTGTTTCACTTTGACCCAGAACCTGTGTTCAAACCCTTCTTTTAATTTTTTGTCATGGCTTCCATACTGATTTTTGGGTACCTTTATACCTCAAGGAATGATCAATTAAATACTCATTTAGGCTTAACTACCTAGTTTGTCAGCTTTTTCTTTAGTTATAATGAATATAAATAGTAAAAACTAATTGAAGAAAAAGTAGAAAAATAAAAACAGTTTTAATGGCCTGGAATTGAGTGTACAGTATAATATGAATATACTACAGTTTATGTTCATGTGCATAGTTGAATTATAATTCAATGAACTATAGAGGATAAGTATATAATAATGTTGTATATTTTAAAATAGTAATCCATCAATTTTTTTCACTGATTCCAATTATTTTCTGTGAAAACTCCAAATAAGTTTTTTAAAGATCTTTTCTTCTAATGATATTTAAAAAGCTGAATAAGAGTATTTATAGTTATAATTTAATTTTCTTGTACAGTTATCCATTTCTGAGAATGTCAAGATATTGTATCTTCTTTCATTTATTACAATTCAGAATTGCCATTGTGACTACATGCTATTTGTTTCTTCACATATTTTCTCCCTTTTCTCATTTCTCCTGGCTTACGTCATTATATTCAATTTTTTTCCACCTTATCTTTTTTAGTCCTTCTTATTTTCTATTTTTTCATTTATTAAAAAATTACTTTTTAGTTGTAGGTGGACAGAATACCTTTATTTTATCTTTATGTGGTGCCGAAGATAGAACCCAGTGCCTCAAGCATGCTAGGTAAGCACTCTACTTCTGAGCCACCATCCCAGCCTTCATTTCTTTTTTTTTTTTTTTTTTTTTGTATTTTTTTTTTATTTATTTTTTTTTTATTGGTTGTTAAAAACATTATAAAGCTCTTGACATATCATATTTCATACATTAGATTCAAGTTGGTTATGAACTCCCAATTTTACCCCAAATACAGATTGCAGAGTCACATCCGTTACACATCCACATTTTTACATAATGCCATATTAGTAACTGTTGTATTCTGCTACCTTTCCTATCCTCTACTATCCCCCCTCCCCTCCCCTCCCATCTTCTCCCTCTACCCCATCTACTGTAATTCATTTCTCTACTTGTTTATTTTCCCATTCCCCTCACAACCTCTTATATGTAGTTTTGTATAACAATGAGGGTCTCCCTCCATTACCATGCAATTTCCCTTTTCTCTCCCTTTCCATCCCACCTCATCTATCTGTTTAATGTTAATCTTTTCTTCCTGCTCTTCCTCCCTGCTCTGTTCTTAGTTGCTCTCATTATATCAAAGAAGACATTTGGTATTTGTTTTTTAGGGATTGGCTAGCTTCACTAAGCATAATCTGCTCTAGTGCCATCCATTTCCCTGCAAATTCTATGATTTTGTCATTTTTTAGTGCTGCGTAATACTCCATGGTGTATAAATGCCACATTTTTTTTATCCATTCATCTATTGAAGGGCATCTGGGTTGGTTCCACAGTCTAGCAATTGTGAATTGTGCTGCTATGAACATCGATGTAGCAGTATCCCTGTAGTACGCTCTTTTAAGGTCTTCGGGGAAAAGTCCAAGAAGGGCAATAGCTGGGTCAAATGGTGGTTCCATTCCCAGCTTTCCCAGGAATCTCCATACTGATTTCCAGATTGGCCGCACCAGTTTGCAGTCCCACCAGCAATGTACAAGGGTACCCTTTTCCCCACATCCTCTCCAGCAGCCTTCATTTCTTTATTTGAAGTCTATGATGTCTTTTGAGTGATATTTTTTTGACCTTGTTGAAATAAATTGTTATGCTTAAAATCATTAATTTTGTATTATGTCAATAGGTGTTAAGAGTGGCTTTCTATTGTTGGTAATGTGTTGAAAGAAAATGAATGTATTAGTTTGCTAGAGCTGCCATAACAAAGACTGGGTGTCTTAAACAGCAGACACATATTTTCTCAAGTTCTGGAGCCTAGATATGTAAGATCAAAGTGTCAACAGGATTGTGTCTTTGGAAACCACTCTCCTTGTATAGATGGCTGTGCTCTGTGGTCTTTGTATGGTCTTTCCTCTGTGTCTGTATTCTAATCCACTCTTTTTGTAATGACACCTGTTTTACTGGATTAATATCTATACATATGACCTCATTGTACTTTAATTATACCCTTAAAAGTCTGAATTTCAAATACAGTCATGTTCTGTATTTTGAAGGCTGAAAAATCATCATTTGGAGATATCTAATATATGGTAGGACTTAAAAAAATTTGGAGGTTCATAATTCGGTTTATAACAATGATGTAGCATAAAGCTTGTTTTTTTGTAGTTATTCTTTCTGATGAACATCTTCTAATAGAATCATAGTGTGCTCATTAGCTATTCTTCTGGTTTCCCAGGAGATGTAGATTACCCCTATTATATATGCCATTTCAGAATGAATACTGTGTTTAGAACCTTACCCAAACTGTATACTCTCTCATCAAAACCTAGTCACCCTGTGATATTTTTCTTATATTTCCAGCCTATAGGAGAAAGCTGAAAGATACCTAATGTTATCAAATGAGATTCTAAAGGAAAAAAGATAAACTACTGCACATTCTGTGTAATGTGTTTTCACTGATATACGGAACCTCTGAAAATGAACTATTGTTAATTTTCATCACAGAAACAAGAACAATGACAGATAAGTCTGGTGCTTGGTAACATCGCTGAAGATACAGTTGAGAGTGCTTGAATTTGGGGCATTTTAAAGTTACCTTGCATGGGGGAGTGGTATTTCTTAGAGTGTATTTTTTTGTCACCATATGTAGGCTCGGTTAAGATAATCTTCATTATTTGTGATAAAATGTCTTACTTGCTACTTTTTTTCATTATTTTCCCCTGTAATAAACATAGATCTTAAACTGAAACAAGCCTATATTTTGATGAATCTAGAATGACAATAATCAGATAATCATTAACTTTATGTATTGTATCACTGAGCTAAGTAGAATAAAATCAGCCTTGACTATGCTTCTACTATGGGCAAAATAATTAACTTTAGCCATGGACATATAAATGATTGTGCTGACTGATGAGAAGAAGCTATTTACAGTGTGCTCTGAAGTCACAGGCTTTCTACCAAACCCTTTTGGACTTTATTTTCCAAACTATTGAAGGCATGGAATGGAAAACACATGGTTTGAAGGTATGGGAGTCAATATGGAACAGGCATTTTTGAGGCCAAAATGTTGAAATTTTTAAAATGTTTTAATGCTTAATGAAAATTACTAGAAATTGGGTACATATGGTAAGCATCATACCTACCCAAATCCTTTTTCCTTTCTACCTTTGTCCTTTGTAATTTTTGAAATGTGTGGGGTTAAGGTGAGAATTGCATAAGCATCTGGTCCCTGCTCTTTCTTTAGATGGAACAAAAGGTGTGAAATGGGGAATACTTCTGTATGCTAGTGTGTTTACAAATCACTTTGGGTTTTCTTTATGACTCAGCCGTAGAGTGATTGAAGGGTGATGATATTTACAAATTAGTATTTCCTTCTCTGTGAAGTTTCAGGCTCCAGGCTTAAGTTATCTTCTGCAAGACAGTCCAACAGCTGCTGTGTTGCTGATGAGCTGTAGGAATCAGAAAGAAAGATATAAAAGGACATAGGGACAAGGGCAGATGGCCAGAGTAGATGAATGTGTGAGTTTTGCCCTTCATGGCACAGACCCCCAGGCCCTGTCAGCAACAAGTTCTTCTGATTTTTTTGTTTGTACCAGGGACTTCACATTAGATTGTTTTCCATGAGAAGTGCCTTTAGCCAAAAGCTGATTTGTGTTCTTAAAACAAGTACAATCTGCTAGAAATTCTAATTGCTGTTTGGAAGTTGGAAAGTAGGACATGTATTAAAATAACTTTCTTGATTTTCTTCACAATGAGATTACTAAAATTCCAACTAGGCAATTGTTCACAATCTACTCAGATAAATTAGTTATGTCACATTAAAAAATAAACTTAAAATTAAAAAAGTATAGAAATTCTTTTTTTAGGTATCTTATACATCCCTAACAGTAGTTGAATTTTAAAAATTAACCACAAACTTTAACTTTCCTTAATTTTTAAATGTCAATAAGTATCATTCTGCAATCTCCTATGCTTATAATTGTCATTAAATCTTATACTTTTAGCAGTTGATGAGCTATTTTATTGCTTTTCCATTTTTCCATTTGAATATCTATTGTTGGTGATGTTAATAATTTAATAAAAAAGATTGCTTAAAATAAAATGTTAACATTTTTATATTATGGGCACACTTTAAAAACTGTATAAAATTTGCATACATTAATGTATAAACTGTATAAGGTATTATAATTATTGATTCCAATAGTTTAAGTATTTATATCTCATGGTATCATTTGGATATAGCATTAATAGTTGGTACATTACATAATTATATAAAAAAACAGATTTATATAATTCCATTTATATAGGAACACTGATTGTAAATTCAGTCTTTCAATTTTCCCTGGGCATAAAACATTGTTATATATTATTTTTAAACTCCAAAATAATGATCTTGTTGGAAAGCATTGCATTACCTATGTTCAAAATAGTAGAAAAGAACCTAGCTGCCTTTTTTAAAAATCCTTTTCCCTTGGGGATTTTAAAGCTATTACCAGTTGTCTCAGCTGCTACTTGGCATTCAAACCAGATCCTTGAGCTGCCAGACATATTTCTAAATCCCACTCTCTCCTCCCTTCCCAAGTAGTTTACAGTTACAGTAAAGCACCCATCAGCTGAATCTCTCAAGGGATCTCCCAAGAGAATATCCAACTGACAGCAGCAAGAACAGTCAGTCCTTGAATCTCGAGTGTCTCCACAAAAACTGTAGCATACTCAGGAGTCCTCACATGACCAGCCTTTTAACTCAGCAGACTTCTCAAAGACCAATTTATATTCTAAATTTGCTCCTCTAAGGCATTCCTCCAAGGCAGAAATGGTTCAAAATTAACACTCCAGAAATTTCAAGCCTCACAAAGTTTGTAGCAATATGTATGGTAATATACTGTTTTTTTCCTGCATCATACATGATGAAAAGAACTTTCTGTACTTTAAATGCAAAAGTTGCAAATTTTCAGTGTTAGCTTTTTGTTAGAGTTGCATTCACATGTGTAAAATAGTGACTGCATGCTTTTACTCTTCATTTAATAAAACTGTATGTGTGTGTGTGTACACAAATGTCTGAGGCAGGAGAAAAAATTAAAAAATCTGCTATGTTGTGCTGAATGGTAAAATGACAAGCAACTTGTGTTTGAGATCTGTATTAACAGAGATTTTATAGGAAGGCAAAGTTAATGTGCCCCTGGAGCTACTATTGAAATGACTTTAGCTTTATGGTCTTTTAATGTGGGACCCTTCAGCCTGGAAATGAGTTGGATTTTCCATCCTCTGACTCAAATCTGCTCAGCAGGGCAGCTTCCCGACTATCCTCTGAGCAGCTGTTAGGAGCAAGAGAAACAGTGTACTGCAATAAAATTGATTGCTTCAACCTACACTGTTCTACAGCCCTCCAACAGCTCTACTTTTTGTTGGGTCTCTTAACACCTGCTCCCCAAAGCACCACATCTTATCTCCAATTGGTCTAAATGCAAATTCCAAAAAGGGAATGGCTGGCCAGAAAAGCCATAAGGTGGTTCTGTATGAATTGTGAGAAATTGAGTGTCTGTTATTGCCGAGGTCTTCATGAAGATAACAGAAAAGGTCTGCCAAGGCAGGGGTTTTATTGTGATTAAGATCTTAGTTCTAAATCAAGACATGGCAGCCTGTATCCTTAAATCACTTCTGTGTAGACACCAGGGAAAAGGACAGAGTGCATTAAGTGAATTTCCAGCAATATTGAGCTTTACAAATTCTCTTGGTCTTCCTGGAAGCCTCACATGTGGATAAGTAACACCTCCTTGATATTTCCTCTCAGATTCCTGAGGATCAGTTGTCAGCTCTTTGAAATGTCCATTATGAATATCAGACAGGAGCTGCTATTGTCATAACATGGTAACACAAGGGAAGCAGTTCAGTCTTAGGTGTCAAGGGTGATTGGTGTGATGGTGAAATTGTTAATCTTAATTTTAAAATGCCACAATACATCTTTTTAGCAATTAATATCTGTCACTATGCCGTTAAACTCAGAATTCTGGTTGTATTTTAGTTCAACTTAATACTGAAATAATACTTGAATCACCCTTCCAGAAACTTTTCTTAATGAATTGCACTGAATTACTAATTCTGTCATAACATAGTCTATATTTTGCTGCTGTATGCTTCAATACATATAAGGTGATTTGCACAATTTATTTCTTTGTTTGGATCCAACTTTGAAAATTACAAAATTTGGAAAGCTAATATGTATCTGTGACTCTAAAAATATTTTACCTATAGCTTGAAACTTTGGAATAGCTTATCCCTTCTCATTTCCTTTTAGTGAAATGTAGCTTTTAGGTATTTTCTAAAAGGAAATAAATCCCCAAGTTTTGGGTTAAAATGTTATCATAGGAATATATCATCATGAAATAATAGCAATGAAATAATTAGTGTAAGAATTCTATATTCATTTTGGAAGGAAAACATGAAATTCATTTTCTCTCACAAGAACACAAGAATTGTCTTTCTTAACATATTACAACATATCTGTTACCCTGATAAAAACAACAACAAAAACATATGTGGAGTTAGAAAGAAAAAATACAGAAACCAGATTTGACCATCATTGTTAATATTACTCTTAGGGTATTCTGCTTGGGAGTTCCTTGAACATAACAGTGGGATTTCTGAGAAGAAAATTTGGCCATTGACAGAATTATGTCACTCCCAAGACTGTTCATTTTAGGAAACCATTATTTACCTTAGAGTTTTTGCTTAGAGAGGTTGCTAGTTCCAGATAATTTTCCATAAACTTTTGTTTGAAATATCCATATTAAAAGGTAAACATACAGATATATTCAAACATAGAATTTTAAATTATAGGTTGTTCTCTATGTATTTCTAATACAATATTAAAATAGTTCATGTAGACCACAGGGACGAACAAATAAAATGTATGATAATGTCAAAACAACAACAGTGAAAGAAATGGAATAAAAATATCAGTGAATAAAAAAATCACTTATCTGATTTCTGAGAATAGCTATCCCTGTCATAGACTGTCCTTATTGAAAAACCATAAAATGGAATCTAAGAATTTGATTGATTGAAGTCCACCCAAACATTTATTAAATCTATTACACTAATATCCTATTTTTTAATGAGAAAGAAAGTGTGGGAGGAATTGGAGTAATGATATTGGTAAACTTAAAAGGGTAGAAAGAGGTGGATTTATTAGCAAGAAGGAGTTATGTGTCTTCTATAATGTTCCCCAAACTTACCACCTGAGGTGAGACCATGTTTACTTTAGGACATGAAAAGATGTGATCTCTTTGCCAAGGACTGTTACAGAGGATGAGGACTAAAACTATTAGAGATATTTATCTGTTTCTTCAAAACAAATTACTCTAAAACATGAGTTTCAAACAATAGGTATTTATCATCTCCTAGTTTCTATGGGTCAAAAATTTACTGGCAGGAGGCTGAGGATTTAGCTCAGTGGTGGAACACTTGCCTAGCCAAGCAAGGCCCTGGGTTTCTTGTGTTGCACCTGAAAACACACACACACAAACAAACAACCAGAAATTAAAGGCAGCTTAGCTAGCTGGTTCTAGCTTAGGATCAACTCAAGTTGTTGCATATGGCTATTATCATGGCTTAGGATATAGTTAGGTTGTTGAGTGGGGCTTCTGGCATCTGCAATTTTGATCAGGGCTACAGGATCCACTTCTGAAGTGGCTCACTTACATGGCTATTGACAGAAGCCTATGTTGTCTCATGGTTTTTGCAAGAAACCTGTGTTCACAGCCACATGGACACCTACATGGGAATTGCTTGAGGGTCTTCATGGCCTGACATCTAGTTTTCACAACAGCAGCTGGCCCAAGAAAGTGTAAAGAGATAATTGTAAGGCCTCTAATAACCTAATCTTTAATTCTAGTAGTCTATTTAACAGAAGCAAGCTACTACATCCAACCCTTACATAAGGAGAGGAGAATTAACTTTCACTTCTAAAAGGAGGTATAATGCTCAGTTCCAGAAGTTGCTTTCAGAGGTGCGGGTTGGTGTGGTCTTTCTGAGATTCCCCCCTGGTATACTGTGGCCAAAGCCAGGAAGTCCAGAAGGTGATGGTGTAGCTCCTCAACCTCGTCTTCAGATACTTGAAAAACAGATTTAGGTGTGTCTCTATGAGCAAGTGAATGTGTGTATAGAGGGCTGTATTATTGATTTTGATGATTACATAAACCTTGTATTAGATGAGATTAGATACAGAAGAGATTCATTCTAAAACAAAGTCAGGAAAACAACTGGGTCAGATCATGCTAAAATGAAGTAATAATACTTTGCTACCAAATGTCTCCAACTAGAAATGATCATTGAAGTAAGAAATTACAGAGAAAGCTACAATTATTTTTTTAGGTGTCCTTTGCTGAGAATATCATTCTAAAATATTTGTTCATATTGTTTTGATTATTCTTATTTATTACCAGATGAAAATAAATGCTGTAGGTCTCTTTTTATTAAACAAAAAAGTAGGTATAACAATGAGTTTGTAGATATAGTTTAAAAATCCTCATTCTATTTTACTTTCATCTTATTAAAAATATTTTTATAATACTGTTCCATCTTCTGGTTTTTGAACATCCTGTCCTTAGTCATTGTATCTAAGTTCAGACACATTGTTAACTTCAAATTAACTGACAAAGTACAATTTTATAATGACAGTCCTCTTAGTTAAGGAAAATCTTCTAATTAAAATATTAAAACATTGAAAGAAATTGAAAATTTAAATTTAAAAATATATCAGCTAATATATCAGATTCAGTGGAAATACAGATTATATAACCCTTAGAATGTTGATTGTGAACCCTCAAAAATGACAGTCTTTTATAAAAAAATTAGTGTGGAATATGTATTTTATATAGACTGTAGAAACAAAATTACATTGAAAACATTTTAAAGTACTTTTTTTTGATAAACTGTTGTTAGGGTTAGAATTAGTGTTGGAATATAATTGCCTTGGAGAGTCTCATGTCCTGTTTTGCTTAGGACAAGATCCTACATAAAATCACTCAATATAATAATGTCTAAAAGCATTAAAATGAAGAATTTCAGAAGTCTTTTCCACCCATTTTAAGGAGGACAATTAATTCTTTTTCTTGCATGTTCTTTTTATGCAGTTTCTCCATTAAAGACAGATTTTTCATATCATTTATTGACATTCAATGATGAATAAAATGTACATTACAAAATTTTAGAATCATTTAATGCTACTTACATAATAATACCTTTATAGATATGATTAATATGCATTTTTCGGTAATACTTTAATTTTTTATATAAAGATTTTTAAAAATAATATGTTTTTGCTGATAAATGTTTTTTTTTTTTATTGGTTGTTTAAAACATTACAAAGCTCTTGACATATCATATTTCATACATTGGATTCAAGTTGGTTATGAACTCCCAATTTTACCCCAAATACAGATTGCAGAATCACATTGGTTACACATCCACATTTTTACATACTGCCCTATTAGTAACTGTTGTATTCTGCTACCTTTCCTATCCTTTGTTATCCCCCCTCCCCTCCCTTCCCATCTTCTCTCTCTACATCTACTGTAATTCATTTATCTCCTTGTTTATTTTCCCATTCCCCTCACAACCTCTTATATGTAATTTTGTATAACAATGACGGTCTCCCTCCATTACCATGCAATTTCCCTTTTCTCTCCCTTTCCCTCCCACCTCATGTCTCTGTTTAATGTTAATCTTTTCTTCCTGCTCTTCCTCCCTGCTCTGTTCTTAGTTGCTCTCTTTATATCAAAGAAGACATTTGGTATTTGTTTTTTAGGGATTGGCTAGCTTCACTAAGCATAATCTGCTCTAGTGCCATCCATTTCCCTGCAAATTCCATGATTTTGTCATTTTTTAGTGCTGTGTAATACTCCATTGTGTATAAATGCCACATTTTTTTTTTATCCATTCATCTATTGAAGGGCATCTGGGTTGGTTCCACAGTCTAGCAATTGTGAATTGTGCTGCTATGAACATCGATGTGGCAGTATCCCTGTAGTACGCTCTTTTAAGGTCTTCAGGGAATAGTCCGAGAAGGGCAATAGCTGGGTCAAATGGTGGTTCCATTCCCAGCTTTCGCAGGAATCTCCATACTGCTTTCCAAATTAGCCGCACCAGTTTGCAGTCCCACCAGCAAATACAAGAGTACCCTTTTTCCCACATCCTCGCCAGTACTTGTTGTTGTTTGACTTCATAATGGCTGCCAATCTTACTGGAGTGAGATGGTATCTTAGGGTGGTTTTGATTTGCATTTCTCTGACTGCTAGAGATGGTGAGCATTTTTTCATGTACTTGTTGATTGATTGTATGTCCTCCTCTGAGAAGTGTCTGTTCAGGTCCTTGGCCCATTTTTTGATTGGGTTATTTGTTCTCTTATTGTCTAATTTTTTGAGTTCTTTGTATACTCTGGATATTAGGGCTCTATCTGAAGTGTGAGGAGTAAAAATTTGTTCCCATGATGTAGGCTCCCTATTTACCTCTCTTATTGTTTCTCTTGCTGAGAAAAAAACTTTTCAGTTTAAGTAAGTCCCATTTGTTGATTCTTGTTATTAACTCTTGTGCTATGGGTGTCCTATTAAGGAATTTGAAGCCCGACCCCACAATAAGTAGATCGCAGCCAAATTTTTCTTCTATTAGACGCAGAGTCTCTGATTTGATATCTAGCTCCTTGATCCACTTTGAGTTAACTTTTGTGCATGGTGAGAGGAGGGGATTCGGTTTCATTTTGTTGCATATGGATTTCCAGTTTTCCCAACACCATTTGTTGAAGATGCTATCCTTCCTCCATTGCATGCTTTTAGCTCCTTTATCAAATATAAGATAGTTGTAACTTTGTGGATTAGTCTCTGTGTCCTCTATTCTGTACCATTGGTCCACCTGCCTGTTTTTGTACCAGTACCATGCTGTTTTTGTTACGATTGCTCTGTAATATAGTTTGAAATCTGGTATCGCTATACCGCCTGATTCACATTTCCTGCTTAGAATTGCTTTTGGTATTCTGGGTCTTTTATTTTTCCATATGAATTTCATGATTGCTTTATCTATTTCTACAAGAAATGCCGTTGGGATTTTGATTGGCATTGCATTAAACCTATAGAGAACTTTTGGTAATATCGCCATTTTGATGATGTTAGTTCTGCCTATCCATGAACAGGGTATATTTTTCCATCTTCTAAGATCTTCTTCTACTTCTCTTTTTAGGGTTCTGTAGTTTTCATTGTATAAATCTTTCACCTCTTTTGTTAGGTTGATTCCCAAGTATTTTATTTTATTTTTTTGAGGATATTGTGAATGGAGTGTTTTTCCTCATTTCCGTTTCAGAAGTTTTGTCGCTGATATACAGGAATGCCTTTGATTTATGTGTGTTGATTTTATATCCTGCCACTTTGCTGAATTCATTTATTAGTTCTAGTAGTTTTTTTGTAGACCCTTTTGGGTCTTCTAGGTATAGAATCATGTCATCCGCAAATAGTGATAATTTAAGTTCTTCTTTTCCTATTTTTATGCCTTTAATTTCTTTCGTCTGTCTAATTGCTCTGGCCAGTGTTTCGAGAACTATATAGTTTTCTGTATTACCTGATTAATTTCACCAATTTTATACAGGCTAGAATTTTGTATTTTAAATTGAGTTTCTATTAGTTTTCGTGGAATAAAAGTTACATTATATTAAATTATTACTGAAAATATTTTAACAGTCATTAAGACCATAGATTATGTTTACTGATTCAGAGTTCTCTTTTTGGATGGAGCAAATTTAAAAATGAGAAAAAAGGCAAAATAGTAGAGATAATATGAAACTTCATTTTTATTTTAAAACATACTGTTGGAATTCTGGTCCAAACAATATGACATGGACCTATTTCTCCCTGTTTCACCCTACTGACTAAAAATATAAATCCTGGATATAGTTCAATAGAAAACTCAAGAAAAAGTCTAATATGTGGTAACTAAAAGGCAAATTAGTTTGAGACTTCAAAACTCAGAGGAAAACACAGTGCTAGGGAGTTTCATGCTTCCATCATAATAAAGTCACTCAGACTTTTTGTTCCAAAGCTGACAGCAGAGTCCAGTCCAGGAAGACTTATTCCTCCCCTGCATCTAAGCAAAGTCTATGTGACAACTTAAGGTGAGCTAACAGTACCAGCAAAGTCAACTGGTGGAGAATTCCACTCTCAACAGTGGTCCTGAGACTTCTCTCCCCTACTAAGAGATACTGAGGTGGAAGGAGGAACTGACAATTGGAACACAGTTACAAGTGACTCAGTATTGGATAAACATCCAACTTCTGCCCAGAGACACTGGAACATGTTTGAAGAATGGGCAGGAAGGACCTAGTGAAATAGCTGTATGGATGGATTATGATATTTTCTCCCAAAGGCATGAAGCTCTCCTCCTCCACTCGCAGACTTGTGACAGGTAGACAAAACCTATAAAAGGGACCCACTCACAACAAGCACCCTGGCCCTGTGAGCCCCTTCCATTCCACAGGTTTGTGTCTCCCCTTCCTTGCCCACAGATCCTAGGATACTAAGGGCCCCAGGAAGGGGGAAGTTACTAGACCTCTTATTTGCTAGATGCTGTGCGCACTATGGAAACTCTTTTCACCTGCTCAGGCAGTACCACCAGGGACCAGTAGGTATCTATCTCAGTTGCATTAGAAAAACTAAGGCAGACAAAATAACACAAAAGGCTCTGAGATTAGCAAAGATTCTCAAAACGAAGATGACATTATATAGTCACAGCTGACAGAACTAAGCCAACTCCAGTGTAAACCTAAACAAGTTGCCTGACAACTGAAATAAAATATTTAAATAGACTCTAGAATTTCCTAACATAGTAGACAAAACATTCATGGTATAATTGAAAGTTACCCATCATACCAAGAATGAAGAAAATCATAAGTTGAATTAAAACAGACAAAACTCAATTCTGAGGTGAATCATATGTTGGAACTACATGAGAAGGATCATAAGGTATTACATTTAAATAATACCTTATCTATCCGTTACAAATACTCTAGAAACAAATTAAGTAAATAGGAGAGTCTCAGGAAAGTAAGAGAAATCATAAAAAGGAATTAAATGAAAAGTAGAGAACTGAAAGATACAATAATTGAAAAATATTCCACACTTTGTAGATAGGTTCAGTGGTAGACTGGAGATGACAGAGGGTAAAGATCAGTGATCTTGAGATAAAATGTATTGGAAAAAATTGAAATGTGACTCAAGTACTTGTATGATGATAACAAAAGATCCAATGTTTATATCATCAGATTCTCAGAAAACTCAATAATAGCAAGAAGGACTAAAAGAATATTTGAAAAAGTAATGTCTGAAAATTTTCCACATTTTGTTGATAGATACAAATGTACAGATCCAAGAGGCTAAGGAAACTTGAACAAGCAGTAGAGCGCTCGCCTTGCACATGCGAGACCCTGGGTTTGATCCTCAGCACCACGTACAAAAAAAAAAATACATAAATAAACAAGTGAAATAAAGGTGTTGCGTCCAACTATAACTAAAAAATAAATATTTTTTTTAAAAAAAATCAATACCAGATACATCATAATTATTTTTTGAAGTATAAAAACAGAGAAAAAATTCTTAAGAGTAGCCAAAGTGAAACAAAACTGTATTTATAGGGGATTATTCAAATTATGGGCTGAATATTTGTGTTCTTTCCAAATTCAAATTTTAACCCATGATTTGATGGTATTAAGAGATGGGCCCTTTGGGGAATATGTCATAAAGAAAGAATCAACATAAAAAATGATTTATGTTCTTATAAAAGGTATGCAAGATATCTCTCTTGCCTTATTTTTGCCATTTGAGAATACAATGAAAAAAATGGCAATTTGCAACTCGGAAGAGCACCCCCACCACAACCAGAATATGCTTGCACTCTAATCTCAGATTTCCATTCTCCAGAACTACATTTCTGATGTTTATAATGCCATTTACTCTATGTTACTTTGTTATAGCACTCTGAATTGACTAAAATAACCAATTCATATGACAATGGATTTCCCATATGAAACCAGAAAGGCCAAAAGAAAGCGGCAGATTTTTCAAATGCTGAAAGAAATGAAAGTTAAATGTGAATTTTATATCTAGCAAAACTATTTTTCAGGGTAAAAGAGACAATAAAGACATTCTCAGATGAAGGAAAAAATAAGAGTTTGTCACTGTCATAAATACCCTTATATTTTGGCTACAGAAAATTTAATCACAATGGAACTTATATAAGAAAGAAACTTAAAATTATCAGAAGAGAAGAATAAATGAAGGTGCACAAATATGTGTAAACATAATGGAAATAAGGCTTCCTTACTTCAATTACAGTAGTAAAAGGTTGCTATGAGAAGATTGTTCATAGCAACATAAATATATAGTCCAGATGTGGCAAGAAGATAGAAATAGAGGAATAGGAACTATAAGAAACAAACAGGAAAATAAAATTTCAGAAATAAACACTAGAATATTGATAATGACATATATATGTATGTATGTGTGTGTGTGTGTTTATATATATATATATAAACAAAACAAACAAGAAGCAGAGACTGATTAAATGGATATTAAAAAAGACAAAACCAAAAGAAATGATCTGATATTATAAGAAACTCACTTCAAATTCAAGAACAAAAGTAGTCTGAGAGTAAAAGAACTAAAAAAAGAGAAATATCATTTAAACAATAAAGTTTTAAAAGCAAAAGTAGTTTTCTCAACATTACAATAGAAATCAGAGCAAATAAATTGCTAGGTGTAATGGGGGGCATTTCATAATAATAAAGATTTAATTTTTGGGGAAGATATAATGATCCTAGATACCTTTGTACCGATTAACAGACCCTCAAAATACATGAAGTAAAAACTGACCGACCTGAGTGAAGAGCTAGATCTAATGGAACTTCGTCATCTGCTTCTCAGTTACTGACAGACTTAGATTAAAAAAAGAAATTAGCAAAGATAAGGAAGATCTGAAGAACATTCAACCCACAGAATTCAATGGACATATATAAAAGAGTCCATCTCAAAGTTGCAGTGTCAAGTACCTATGGCACATTCCCCAAAATAACCTAGATCAGAAACCTCAACAAATTTAGAATTTAAATAATGTAGAGCGTTTTCTCTGACTAGAATGTAGTCAAGGTAGAAATCAATAACAGAAAGAAATCTCTGAACATGTTAAAATTAAGCATATTTCTAAATGTTCCATGGGTCAAAGAAAATTTTAAAAATACATGGAACTTGATGAAACTGAAATACATAGGATGTTGCTAAAGCAGTGCTGAGAGGAAAGTTTATAGTGCTAAATGTTTTTTTTTTTTTTTTAAATGAGGAAAGATATCCAATCGATAGTCCAAGTTCTCACTTCAAGAAAGTAGAAAGAGTGAAATAAATTGAAAGCAAGCAGAAGAAAGGAAGTTATAAGAACAGAAATGAATGAAATTAAAAATAGTATGACAATGATCAATGAAGCAGAAAATTGATTCTTTAAGACAATAACATAGATATATTTCAAGGAATGATAACAAAAATTAAAAGTGAGAAAGCTCAAAATATCAAAGTTAGAAATAAAATATAGGATATTACTGTAACATGGAATGTGGATATTAGGTGGACTCTTTGTTTCATGAATTCAAAGAACAAGACCACAGACAAGTGGAGGATAGTGTAGCAAGATTTGTTTAAAGAAGAAAATCCTCCTGTAGTCATTCCAAACAAGGGACTTTCTATGGGCTCAATCTGTCCCCATAGGTGATGGATAGGATGGCATATCAAATAGGATTCAGAAAGGGGCCAGTCAACTCTCTCCTTTTTTTCCCCCAAGAAAATCTGGAGAAAAGTGATTTATAAGCATTAATCCATACAAAGGTGGGGTTGAGGGTTTGTTAGCACAAGAGTAAGTGCTTTTTGAGCATATTTTGTATTTGGTCATGGCTAGGGGCTGTTAAGGAACTGTCCTTGTGGCTAGAACCAACTGAGGTAAGAAGTTTGACTTCCCAATCTTCTCTTCCTCTTTTTCTCCTCTGAGATCCTTTTCCTGATTGCCTGTGGGTGGTCTGTCTTCCTGCCTCATCACTACAGGTCCTGCTCTCATTAACAAATAGGTCAATTGTTCAATCTAGAAGAAACAGAATATATTATTGAACAATAAAAAGGGAGAAGTTATTAATCTAACAACTTGGATGTATCTCCAGGATAGTCTGAGTATAAAAAACTGATAAATATGTTACTATGATTTCATTCATATAACATTATTGAAATGAAAAAAAAAATAACTATTAGATATGGAGTATCCACTAGTGGTTGCCACACAAATGGAATTGTGGGGCATGGATGGGTGTGATTCTGTACCAGGAACTTAGAGAGGCTGACTTTGCTAAAAACAGTGACTCCATTGAATCTGAAGCTGCTCTATGAGTAACTAAAAGCAGGATAAAGCTTGCCATCTCTGTCTTCATTTTATATCTGTCTCCTTTATTAGCTTAAAATTTGCGGGCGGTCCCTGCTCAGCTTTGCATGGAGACATATTAATCATTTAAGAAATTATTATCTAAATGCTAGAAATTCAAAAGTTTATTGGCCCTATCTATTATTACTACCTAAGCTATTTCATTTCCTTCCAAGACTGAGGCCAGATTTGCAGGGAGATATGCATCATCCTGTTCCAGACTTTCATAATTGGACCTAAATGTCTTCTGTCCTTGTCCTTCACCTTCCAAAAGAGCAGAAGCAATCACCTCATAAGATCTGAATTGTCCCCTTCCAGGATCACAGGTCTTATCTGATGGACAAACATCCTGAACAGCTATTGGAAATGGCTCTCTTAAGTGATAAGGACTTCTCCAGAGCCACATGAATCCACACATGGAAAAAATATATGGAACTCAAGACCCATGTACAAATGAGTCAAAGTTAAATTTGGAAAGTTCCAGTAAGATTGGTAGATTGTATCAACTTCAAGAACATAGTTATACTATAATTTCAAAATGCTGACAATGGGGGAAACTGAGTGCACCACACTCAAGATCTCAATACTATTTTTTTTCAATTGCAATGTCTCAAAATTTTAATTAAAAATGTACTATTGCTGAGATTTAAAAATAGCCATTATCCTTAGCAGAGCCATGTAACTTGTTTTTCCTTAGGACATTGCCTGGCATGTTTTAAGCCCTGTATAAGTGATTTCCATTTGTCCTTCAGAGAATGTACAACCTATCTGTTTCATTTTTCTACTTTTTCTCTTACAGAACCTAACATACCATTCGGAAGTACCATTTCATGATGATTCAAGTATCTGTGCACATTTCTGGAACAGATTTTTTTTTAAATGATAGGGAAAATCTATCACACAAAACAATTCCTTTTATGTCTGAAAGTATTCTTTCAGTAGAAAATTAAAAAAAAATAATAAGTTTGTTAACGAAGGTGGCAGGAACTAGTTTTGCAGGTGATGGTAAAGTTTAGAGAAAAGGAAATGCAGACTTGTCTCCATATTGTAAATTTAAAATGTAGTCCGCTACTAAATGTTTGTCCCCTGTCTTTTCCCTAGACCCTGGAATCTGTGCTGACAGAGCCCATTTGGGAAGGCACAAGGACCAGATGGCCATTGTGAACTGCTGGGGAGGCCCTGCGGCAGCGAAAGCTAGTCCCAGAAAAGAAATCTCTTTGGGGCACAATGAATAGAAGCCTAATTTATATTTTAGGGCTTTTGAAGGAGATTAAGACCAACAGTGGCATGATTTTAAAATGCAGTTAAGAGGGCTTTTTTTGTCTTTTTGCCAGCGAAGCTGAATTATAAGTTTGGGAAGCTCCAGAAGTGTGAAAAGATGCCACAAAAGAAAGGAAGGCTGAATAATTGTATGGCTGTGCAGATTACAAACAGTGTGTAAAAGGATTGTGGTTAAAGAACTTTATCAAAGCAATGTCATCTGCAATTGATTATTGTCACAAGGATTACGACTTTAGGAGGGATAAAATCAGCAGGGGATAAAAGAATGACATCCCACCCTTTTTTTATGCTAAAGCATTTGAACAATTGATAACAAGGGATTAGAAATCAGAAATATATTGTGGACTTGTTCTATTCAAACTGGTGTCAAGGTTGCAGGGATGTGGTTCATGAACTTGGGAAGCGCTAGTACACTTGTCACAGGACATCCGTAGATCTCATGTACATGTCTATTGCTCTAGCAAATACCATGATGATAAAAATTAGTTCTGGTCTAAGATGATCAGTAAATCAGATACAGATACTCATCTGGCATTTCAGAGTTGGATCTTAATCCCCTTTCATCTTTATTTTATTAGATGGCATATATTAGATTTACTTATTTCACTGAAGATCCTTTTTCCCGTGGGAGATGTCTCATAAACACTGATGAAGGATTCTAGAATAATAAACTGAAGCTCAATCAACACCAGTCTAAATGAAAAATGCAATTAATGTTTATCATATTTTTTCCTTGCTTGGTAACTCTAATTACCATTAAATCACATTTTGCTATTGATGGATGTCTCAGACAGTTTGTGACTAACTCTTTTGTGAAAATTAATTATTTATATATGCATATATAATCATTTGTATATGCATAACTGTATATATATAGATATCTGTTTAGATATAAATATAAATACTTTTTTGTGGGGGAGGGTCCTTGGATGCAGCCCAGGGCCTCACACATGCTAGGCAAGTTCTGTACCACTAATTCTTACCCCCCAGCCTCTATTCATTTATTCAACGATAATGTGTTGAGGACGTATATGTATCAGGTACAAAAGGATGAAAAGATGAACAATATTTATGTCTTCTGAAATTTCACCAATAGTTAGGTTAGAAAATTATACAAAGTGCTAAATACAATAATAAAGGTATAGTCAGGATATGAAGACACAATGAGTGCAGAAGACTGAAGCCAGTTTGGGGAAAACTGTGCAGATTGAATGTTCCCTTTGCTGAATCATGTAGGTTAAGTAAGAAAGAGGTCTGAAAGGCATTCAGGCATAGAGGGCAGCTGGTAAGCAAAGGCAATAAGATGAAAAACAGCTTGGTACAAGTAGGAAACTGCATGTTGTTTGTTTTGGTTAGTAGAGTCCAAATGAGGAGAATTCAAGGTTGGGGTAAGGCATACTCTTAGTTATCAAACAGGGAGTTTGGGGCTCATTATATTGAAAAGCAATCATTAAATTATTTTGAAATTATAATAGATTCCCATTCATATTAGTCATCTCTGGTGGCTTTTTGAAAATAAATCTGAGAACAATAATGTAGACCAGAAATTCTGTTTAAAGGCTATTTTAGCAGTTCAGTTCAAAGATGGTTCCCTAAAAATAGGATGCCAGGAGTTAGTGTAGCATACAAACTTATTTGACCCACAATGAGTCATGCCCTGGTATTATTACTTCCTCTTAATTGATATATGACAGCAGAATGCATTTTGATTCATTGTACACAATTGCAGCACAACTTTTGATTGTGGACAGAAGGTATAAATAGAACTAATAAAGGGAATATGGCAAGGGGAAGAGCTGACTTTCCCCTGATGATGTCACCTTATATAAGGCTGTATAAGCAGACTACAGTAAGACTCCTACTTGCTGGCTCTGAATGGTAGTGAGCTGTGTTGTATGAGGTTCTGGAAGAAGGGCACTTATCAGGGAACTACAAACATCCTCCTGGTGTCTCCTGATGACTGAACTCAATCAGATGTCAGAGAAACTCAAGTAATGAAATTTGTATGCTTCTTCTTCTCTATCCCCACTCTAGTCATAAAAAGTGTTGTAGAATACAGTATTAAGTGGATGGGCCAAAATAAAAATACCACAATTTGCAAGTACTTTGAGATTTCTTATCTAGTGATTTGAATTTAGAAACCATTCATTTGGATAGAAAAATGTTCCTCATGAATGGCTTGCATTTAGAATGTAGAAGGCCTTGAAAGATATCCAGTTCTGTTGTATTTGTTATCTCTTGATATATAACAAAATTTTCCCAAAGTTAGCAGCTTAAAGTATTTATTATCTCACACTTTTTGAGGATTAGAAATCCAAGAGTGGTTTAGGCTAGAGGTATCTCAGGAGCTTGCAGAACCAGCTGTCACCTGGGCCTGCAGTCACTAAAACTCCATTGGTAGACTATTCACTTTTAAGAAGTCTCAGTCACATGGATATTTATTAGAGTCCTTAGTTCCTCACCATGTGGATCTCTTCATAACTGAGTATTCTGACCACATGGAAACTGAATTCCATGAAGCATGATCTGAGTAGAACATAGCACCAGAGACAGCATTCCCACTTCAAGATAAAAGCAGCAGAGTTTGAAGAACCTAATCAATGAGGAGACACACCATCACATTTGCCACACCATAATCACCAGAATAGTTACCCTAAATCCTGTCCACTTTGTTTTATTTATTTAAATTCAGTATATATGACAGCAAAATACATTTTGACTCATTGTACACAATTGCAGCACAACTTTTCATTTCTCTGGTTGTACATGATGTAGTGTCACACCATATGTGCTGTCATACATGTATTTAGGGTAATAATGTCCATCTCATTTCATCATCTTTCCTGCCTCCATGCCCCAACCCCCTTCATTATGAATCAGCATCCACTTATCAGAGAACATTCAGCCTTTGGTTTTTTTTTGATATTGGCTTATGATTTAGCGTGATATTCTCCAACTCTATCCATTTACTTGCAAGTGCCATAGTTTTATTCTCTTTTAAAGCTGAGTAATATTCCATTGTGTATACCACAATTTTTTATTCATTCATCTATTGAAGGGCATCTAGGTTGGTTGCACAATTTAGCTATTGTGAATTAAGCTGATATAAAATTGATGTGGCTTTGTTACTATAGTATACTATTTTTAAGTCCTTTGGATATAGACCAAGGAGTGGGATAGCTGGGTCAAATGGTGGTTCCATTCCAAGTTTTCTAAGGAATATCTATTCTGCTTTCCAGATTGATTGCACCAATTTGCAGTCCCACCAGCAATGTATGAGTGTGCTTGTCCCCCCACATCCTCACCAACATTTACTGTTGTTTATATTCTCACAACATTTACTCTTGTTTGTATTCTTGATAACTGCCCCCTTACTGGAGTGAGATGAAATCTTAGAGTAGTTTTGTAGATTTGTATTTCTCTAATTACTAGAGATGTTGAACATTTTTTTTCATATATTTGTTGATCAAATGCACATATTCTTCTCAGAAATGTCTGTTCAGCTCCTTTTCCTATTTATTGATTGGATTGTTTGTGTTGTTGTTGTTAAGTTTTTTTGAGTTCTGCCACTCTCTTGAGGGAATATTTTCAAAGAATTTTTGAACATATGTTTAAAATAACCATAATGTTGTAAAAAATAAGAAAAACAAACAAAACCTTATGCTTTTCTTTAAATTCACAGGGGATCTATGGGTATTGAAATCTAAAGGAACTAAGTTCCAGGGGAATGATAATCAAGGGCTAAAGGATGCTCTTATGTCACATGATGAATTGGGTTGGGGATGATGCTGCCATTTTTTAAAAGATTAAATGCTTTCTTATTTTTGCTTCAAAATAATATTATATTGATGAATTCTAGGCAATTTGTTATGATCTCTTTTCAATAAACTTTAAGACACTTCAACTGCCACCCTCTTCTAAGCCCTTATTTTCCTGATTCTTTTCTAGTATTTGAAATACTGTAGTAGCCAGTGAGGTCCCTTTCACTGAAATGCCATTCAAGTTCACTACGAATAAAAAATTTAATAAAGGTTTAGGTCATTTTCAAAAAAAAAAGTGCTAAAAGAGGACTTGTATCTGGAATGGTGATAGAGAAGGGAGATGACTGAACAATAATTTGTGGCCTCAAGATCAACAGATCTTGAATGTATCCCAAATCGGGAAAATTTACTAAGAGAAATAATGGGCCATGAGTGGCACAAGGGATAGGTTATAGTGGATACTCCTCAGAGTCAAAGCACTCCTTCCCTAGCAGCTAGGAACATCAGTTGCTGATAACACAGAGATGCATTTTCTAAGGGAATTTCACAGGTTTGCCTCACCCAGTGTTAAATTCCCACCCAGAAGCGAGTCTCAGCTAGTTAACTGCCTGAAACAGAGATATAAAGCTTCAATCCTGTGTTCTGACTTTGAGAGGACTCTGAAGGGTCTATCTCCATGTAAGATCAGCTAATATGGTGGTTGCAATCCCATAGCAGGTCAGCATCCTCTGCCCATCTTGATTTCTTTTGTTGCTTTTAGGTGTTACCTTCCAAGAGTGATCCCAAACCCTTAAGCTTGCAATTCCAACTAATATCTGTTTCTAGAATTTCCATTCTAAGATACGATATTTGAGGAGACAGAATGTAAAAAGATTATTATTAATTTGAAACAAATGTATACATTTTCAAATACACTGATCTTTCAGAACTTTATCACATGTCAAGTTGTTTCTTGGAGAGATATGAATTCAATTGTCAATGCATTACCTACAACTGTTCCTTAATTATTTGTTTTCATTATAAATAGATGTCATATGCTTTTTTTGGCAAAATGGTTATTGAAAATAGATTTTGATTTAAAAATAATAAACTCATTTTGAGTTTGTTCTATCTACAACTGTCCTTTTCAAATGCTGCCATGATAACCAACAGTGACTCACACCCATGGCAGATGCTTTGCTATCAACCCACAGAACAGAGGCAGAAAGAGCCAATAACTTTTCACAGACCTGCAGACCAGCCTGCTTGTAATCACTCTCTAGCAGCTGGACCTGGCTAAATTCCAGACTTTTCTTCCTACTCTGAGCCATTCATTCATACAGAAGCTTATTAGTGATTCTCTAATTTATCAATGCCTTTTTTTAAAAAATTTTTACTTTCTAGGCTTCTTAAACAACCATTTAATGTGTATTTTTTTTTTAAATCTTTATTTCTGAATACTCATAGTGACTTTGCTTTCCTAATTGAACTCTGAGTTATTCAAGTATTATTAAATTGTGTTATGTCTAGTTTTTTTTCCTTTTTCTTCATTTTTTTACATCTATCAATTTGGTACTTTAAAAATAGGTTAATTTGGAGTTTTACCTTTTTCTCAAATTCAGAATTTTTAAAGACACTTTCCTTGGGCTATTTCTTCCTTATTAATTACTGATTTGCTTACTTTCTTTTTTCCTGTTCTATTTGGGCTCCATCAAAAAGACTATTACCTCTTATACAATTAACTTTTAGATTTATTGATTTTCATTTCTTTATGTCATATATCTTGTGAAGGGATTTATAAAAAAGTTTCAGCATATTGTTTTATTCTTCAACTGCATGCCTCTTATATTCAATTGACCTTTGAATTATTTATTTCCCACTTAATATATTTTGTTATGCAGTGCTTCCAGTTGATTCTTCTTCAAGACATTTTGTCCCTGATTCATATAATCAAGAATTCTTCTTTATCCATTTATCTATTGAAGGGCATCTAGGGTGGTTCCACAGTTTGGCTATTGTGAATTGTGCTGCTATGAACATGGATGTCCCTGCATCACTCTAGTATGCTGTTAAGTCCTTTGGGTATAGACTAAGGAGTGAGATAGCTGGGTCAAATGGTGGTTTCATTCCAAGTTTTCTAAGGAATCTCCATACTGTTTTTTCAGATCAACTGCACCAATTTTCAGTCCCACCAGCAATGTATGAGTGTGCTTTTTTCCTCACATCCTCACCAACACTTATTGTTGTTTATATTCTTGTTAACTGCCATTCTGACTGGAGTGAACCAACTGTGGAAGCAATCTAGAGGCCCTTTAATAGATGAATAGATAAAGAAACTGTAGTATATATACATAATAGAATATTACTCAGCAATAAAAGGGAATAAAATTATGGCATTTGCAGGTAAATGGATGGAGCTAGAGAATATCATGCTAGGCGAAGTAAGTCAATCCCCCCAAAAACCAAAGGCTGAATGTTTCCTCTGATAAATGGATACTAATTCATAATGGAGGGGGGCATGGGATAAGTGGAGGAACTTTGGATGGGGCAAAGGGGAGGAAGGGAAGGGGCACTGGGGTAGAAAAGATGGTGTAATGAGATGAACATCATTACCCTATGTACATGTATGATTGCCCGAATAGTGTGACCTTACTTTGGATACATCCAGAGAAATGAAAAATAGTGCTCCATTTGTGTACAATGAATCGAAGAGCATTCTGCTGTCATGTATAACTGATTAGAACAAATAAATAAATTTTTTTATACAGATTTTTTTTGATGGTATTTGATGAACTTATTTTCAGCACTTGTTTTCTCTGGTCTTTTTTTTTCTTTTTTGTCAGCTATATAATGGTCATTTTGTTGTTTTTCTCTTAGAGAGACTAAAAGCTATAGCAGTTTTGTGTATGTGGTAAATCTCAGCAAAATTAAGAACTTTCAATATATTCTTATTAAATTAAGAATAAAGGAGAGGGAACTGGGACCAAACACAGAGCAGGCCCAGCGGCCTGCTGAGGGGCAGAGCCGCCCCCCACCCCCCTCGCCTGCCAGGTAGGGGAAGGGTGACCACCGACAGAAAAGGCCCAGTGGCCCAGGGCGGGACAGAGCTTCCAATCACTCCTGCAAGGTAGGCGGGCCTGCGACCCACCGGCAGAAGAGGAGCAGTCGCCTGCTGAGAGGTTGAGCCGCCCCCTCCCCCTGCGCCGGCATAATAGAGGGAACTGGGACCAAAGACAGAGCAGGCCCAGCGGCCTGCTGAGGGGCAGAGCCGCCCCCCACCCCCCTCGCCTGCCAGGTAGGGGAAGGGTGACCACCGACAGAAAAGGCCCAGTGGCCCAGGGCGGGACAGAGCTTCCAATCACTCCTGCAAGGTAGGCGGGCCTGCGACCCACTGGCAGAAGAGGAGCAGCCGCCTGCTGAGAGGCTGAGCCGCCCCCTCCCCCTGCGCCAGCATAGTAGAGGGAACTGGGACCAAACACAGAGCAGGCCCAGCGGCCTGCTGAGGGGCAGAGCCGCCCCCCACCCCCCTCGCCTGCCAGGTAGGGGAAGGGTGACCACCGACAGAAAAGGCCCAGTGGCCCGCGGCGGGACAGAGCTTCCAATCACTCCTGCAAGGTAGGCGGGCCTGCGACCCACCGGCAGAAGAGGAGCAGCGGCCTGCTGGGAGGCAGAGCCGCCCCCTCCCCCCCGCGCCTGCAAGGTAGTCGGAACTGAGACCACCATCAGAACAGGTCAGACCTGCAACCGAGAGACAGAACAGGCCCAGTGGCCTGAGGAAGGGTAGAGCCGCCCCCCCCCCACGCCTGCAAAGTAGGCGGACCTGCGACCCACTGGCAGTACAGCCCCAGAGGCCTGCAGAGGGGCAGTGCCGCTGCCTGCGCCTGCAAAGTAGGCAGAACTGCGACCACCGACAGAACAAGCCTAGCGGCCCGCAGAGGGACAGAGCCGCCGCCCGCGCCTGCAAGGACGGCGGACCTGCTACCGACTGGCAGAGCAGGCCCAGCGGCCTGCCGGCGTGGTAGGCACATTGCCCCAATTGGCGGAGGGGCAGAGCCGCCGCCCGTGCCTGCGAGGGAGACTTTGCAACTATACAAGACCAATATAAATATATAGGGGGAAAATTCAATAGCACAACAGTTTCACCAAGAAGAAAGGAACGCGAACAGTATGAAGAGACAAGGAAAGAAAGGACCACAAGCATTGCAGGTCAACTCAACTTTAGAAGAGGTAATAGCTGCAGCTGATGGAATGTCAGATAAAGAATTCAGGATATACATGCTTCAGATGATCTGGAGTCTCAAGGAAGACATCAGACAGCAAAATCAGACAATGAAAGATCACTTCAACAATGAATTACATAAACAAATCCAAGAAGCAAAAGATCAACTATACAGGGAAATAGAGGTTATAAAAAACAAACAAACAGAAATCCTAGAAATGCAGGAAGCAATAAGCCAACTTAAAAACTCAATTGAGAATACTACCAGCAGAGTAGAACACTTAGAAGACAGAACATCAGACAATGAAGATAAAGTATATCAACTTGAAAAGAACATAGACAGCTCAGCAAGACTGTTAAGAAACCATGAGCAGAACATCCAAGAAATATGGGATAACATCAAGAGACCAAATTTAAGAGTCATTGGGATACAGGAAGGAACAGAGTTTCAAACCAAAGGAATGAGCAATCTATTCAATGAAATAATTCGAGAAAACTTCCCAGATTTGAAGAATGAGACAGAACCCCAAATCCTAGAAGCCTACAGGACGCCGAATGTGCAAAATCATAAGAGACCCACACCTAGACACATTATAATGAAGATGCCCAACATACAGAACAAGGAGAGAATTTTAAAAGCTACAAGAGAAAGGAAGCAGATCACATTTAGGGGTAAGCCAATCAGGATAACAGCTGATCTTTCAACACAGACTCTGAAAGCTAGAAGATCCTGGAATAACATATTTCAAACACTGAAAGAAAATGGGTTCCAACCAAGAATTGTGTTTCCAGCGAAATTAAGCTTCAGGATGGAAGATGAAATTAAAACCTTCCACGATAAACAAAAGTTAAAAGAATTTGCAGCTAGAAAACCATCTCTTCAAAACATCCTTGGCAAAACATTACAGGAAGAGGAAATGGAAAATAACAATGAAAACCAACAGTGGGAGGTAGGACACTAAAGGGGGGAAAATAATCAAAGTGGAAAACAAACCATGTTTAGTAACATAAATAAACAAATATGGCTGGAAGAACAACCCATATCTCAATAATAACCCTAAATGTTAATGGCTTAAACTCACCAATTAAGAGACACAGGCTAGTAGAATGGATCACAAAACAAGACCCAACAATATGCTGCCTACAGGAGACGCATTTGATAGGAAAAGACATACATAGGCTGAAGGTGAAAGGTTGGGAAAAATCATATCACTCATATGGACTTCGGAAACAAGCAGGAGTATCCATACTCATATCAAATAAAATAGATTTTAAGCCAAAGTTAATCAAAAGGGATAAAGAGGGACACTACATACTGCTCAAGGGAACCATACACCAACAAGACATAACAATCATAAATATATATGCCCCAAACAATGGTGCAGCTATGTTCATCAAACAAACTCTTCTCAAGTTCAAGAGTCTAATAGACCACCATACAATAATCATGGGAGACTTCAACACACCTCTCTCACCACTGGACAGATCTTCCAAACAAAAGTTGAATAAGGAAACTATAGAACTCAATAACACAATTAATAACCTAGATTTAATTGACATATATAGAATATACCACCCAACATCAAACAGTTACACTTTTTTCTCAGCAGCACATGGATCCTTCTCAAAAATAGATCATATATTATGTCACAGGGAAACTCTTAGACAATACAAAGGAGTAGAGATAATACCATGCATCCTATCTGATCACAATGGAATGGAACTGAAAATCAACGATAAAAGAAGGAAGGAAAAAGAATATATCACTTGGAGAATGAACAATAGGTTACTGAATGATCAATGGGTTATAGAAGACATCAAGGAGGAAATTAAAAAATTCTTAGAGATTAATGAAAACACAGACACAACATATCGGAATCTATGGGACACATTGAAAGCAGTTCTAAGAGGAAAATTCATTGCTTGGAGTTCATTCCTTAAAAAAAGAAAAAACCAACAAATAAATGATCTCATACTTCATCTCAAAATCCTAGAAAAAGAAGAGCAAAACAACAGCAAAAGAAGTAGAAGGCAAGAAATAATTAAAATCAGAGCTGAAATCAATGAAATCGAAACAAAAGAAACAATTGAAAAAATTGACAAAACTAAAAGTTGGTTCTTTGAAAAAATAAACAAAATCGACAGACCCTTAGCCATGCTAGCGAAGAGAAGAAGAGAGAGAACTCAAATCACTAACATACGGGATGAAAGAGGCAATATCACAACAGACACTTCAGAAATACAGAAGATAATCAAAAATTATTTTGAATCCTTATACTCCAATAAATTAGAAGATAGTGAAGGCATAGATAAATTTCTTAAGTCATATGATCTGCCCAGATTGAGTCAGGAGGATATAGACAACCTAAACAGACCAATATCAATTGAGGAAATAGAAGAAACCATCAAAAGACTACCAACTAAGAAAAGCCCAGGACCGGATGGGTATACAGCAGAGTTTTACAAAACCTTTAAAGAAGAACTAATACCAATACTTTTCAAGCTACTTCGGGAAATAGAAAAAGAGGGAGAACTTCCAAATTCATTCTACGAGGCCAACATCACCCTGATACCTAAACCAGACAAAGACACTTCAAAGAAAGAAAACTACAGACCAATATCTCTAATGAACCTAGATGCAAAAATCCTCAATAAAATTCTGGCCACTCGGATACAAAGGCACATCAAAAAATTGTGCACCATGATCAAGTAGGATTCATCCCTGGGATGCAAGGCTGGTTCAATATAAGGAAATCAATAAATGTTATTCACCACATCAATAGACTTAAAAATAAGAACCATATGATCATCTCGATAGATGCGGAAAAAGCATTCGACAAAGTACAGCATCCCTTTATGTTCAAAACTCTAGAAAAACTAGGGATAACAGGAACATACCTCAATATTGTAAAAGCAATCTATGCTAAGCCTCAGGCTAGCATCATTCTGAATGGAGAAAAATTGAAGGCATTCCCTCTAAAATCTGGAACAAGACAGGGATGCCCTCTCTCACCACTTCTGTTCAACATAGTTCTCGAAACACTGGCCAGAGCAATTAGACAGACGAAAGAAATTAAAGGCATCAAAATAGGAAAAGAAGAACTTAAATTATCACTATTTGCAGATGACATGATTCTATACCTAGCAGACCCAAAAGGGTCTACAAAGAAACTATTAGAGCTAATAAATGAATTCAGCAAAGTGGCAGGATATAAAATCAACACGCATAAATCAAAGGCATTCCTGTATATCAGCGACAAATCCTCTGAAATGGAAATGAGGACAACCACTCCATTCACAATATCTTCAAAAAAAATAAAATACTTGGGAATCAACCTAACAAAAGAGGTGAAAGACTTATACAATGAAAACTACAGAACCCTAAAGAGAGAAATAGAAGAAGATCTTAGAAGATGGAAAAATATACCCTGTTCATGGAAAGGCAGAACTAACATCATCAAAATGGCGATATTACCAAAAGTTCTCTATAGGTTTAATGCAATGCCAATCAAAATCCCAACGGCATTTCTTGTAGAAATAGAGAAAGCAATCATGAAATTCATATGGAAAAATAAAAGACCCAGAATAGCAAAAACAATGCTAAGCAGGAAGTGTGAATCAGGCGGTATAGCGATACCAGACTTCAAACTATATTACAGAGCAATAGTAACAAAAACAGCATGGTACTGGTACCAAAACAGGCGGGTGGACCAATGGTACAGAATAGAGGATACAGAAACCAATCCACAAAACTACAACTATCTTATATTTGATAAAGGGTCTAAAAGCATGCAATGGAGGAAGGATAGCATCTTCAACAAATGGTGCTGGGAAAACTGGAAATCCATATGCAACAAAATGAAACTGAATCCCTTTCTCTCGCCATGCACAAAAGTTAATTCAAAATGGATCAAGGAGCTTGATATCAAATCAGAGACGCGCCGTCTGATAGAAGAAAAAGTTGGCTACGATCTACAGTCGGTGGGGTCGGGCTCCAAATTCCTCAATAGGACACCCATAGCACAAAAGTTAATAACTAGAATCAACAAATGGGACTTACTCAAACTAAAAAGTTTTTTCTCAGCAAAAGAAACAATAAGAGAGGTAAATAGAGAGCCTACATCCTGGGAACAAATCTTTACTCCTCACACCTCAGATAGAGCCCTAATATCCAGAGTATACAAAGAGCTCAAAAAATTAGACAATAAGAGAACAAACAACCCAATCAACAAATGGGCCAAGGACCTGAACAGACACTTCTCAGAGGAGGACATACAGTCAATCAACAAGTACATGAAAAAATGCTCACCATCTCTAGCAGTCAGAGAAATGCAAATCAAAACCACCCTAAGATACCATCTCACTCCAGTTAGATTGGCAGCCATTATGAAGTCAAACAACAACAAGTGCTGGCGAGGATGTGGGGAAAAGGGTACACTTGTACATTGCTGGTGGGACTGCAAATTGGTGCAGCCAATTTGGAAAGCAGTATGGAGATTTCTTGGAAAGCTGGGAATGGAGCCACCATTTGACCCAGCTATTCCCCTTCTCGGTCTATTCCCTAAAGATCTAAAAAGAGCATGCTACAGGGACACTGCTACATCGATGTTCATAGCAGCACAACTCACAATAGCTAGACTGTGGAACCAACCTAGATGCCCTTCAATGGATGAATGGATAAAAAAAATGTGGCATTTATACACAATGGAGTATTACTCTGCATTAAAAAATGACAAAATCATAGAATTTACAGGGAAATGGATGGCATTAGAGCAGATTATGCTAAGTGAAGCTAGCCAATCCCTAAAAAACAAATGTCAAATGTCTTCTTTGATATAAGGAGAGTAGCTAAGAACAGAGTAGGGTCGAAGAGCATGAGAAGAAGATTAACATTAAACAGGGATGAGAGGTGGGAGGGAAAGGGAGAGAGAAGGGAAAATGCATGGAAATGGAAGGAGACCCTCAGAGGTATACAAAAGTACATACAAGAGGAAGTGAGGGGAAGGGGAAAAATAATACAAGGGGGACAAACGAATGTCAGTAAAGGGGGCAGAGAGAGAAGAGGGGAGGGGAGGGGAGGGGAGGGGAGGGGGGATAGTAGAGGATAGGAAAGACAGCAGAATACAACAGACACTAGTATGGCAATATGTAAATCAATGGATGTGTAACTGATGTGATTCTGCAATCTGTATATGGGGTAAAAATGGGAGCTCATAACCCACTTGAATCAAATTGTGAAATATGATATATCAAGAACTATGTAATGTTTTGAACAGCCAACAATAAAAAATTAAAAAAAAAAAAAAAAGAATAAAAAGACACTTATTATCACGATCAATGGAGTACTGGAGTCTAAGGTCTATGAATATTGTAACAGCATTAAAAACATGTGAAGACATTCTACTGGCAGTTTTGATAGGCAGAACTGTCATTATAGAGGACATGATCATCCACTTATAAAAGTAAAAAAAAAAAACACAAACAAAAAACCTCAATATAATCTTTTTATTAATACAAAAATGCAGCAAGGGGGTATCCAACCTAGCTAAGTGAAATATTCCTCTCTGTCTGCCAAAACTAACTAGAAAATATAATAATAATAATAATAATAATAATAATAATAATAATTTTAATAGTAATAAGATATATAAAGGATGTGCTAATTTACCTAATAAAACAATAAGAACTTTATGGGGGAAAGAAACTCTTTTAAGAGATATACAAGAATATTTAAAATCAACAAAGGAATATGTCATGGAGAGGGTGAGTGAACTGTCATGCAAGAGGGTCATGGACATAACACTAAAGTCATGTGGTGCATTAGAGGAAAACTTACAGCAGAATAGTAGTAGCAAAGCATGTATAGTCACCTAAATCTTCTTTATACCATGGATTAGGTGGATTATGTAAATAGTCTCTGTGCACAATGGCAGTGATCCATCAGAAAGGGACCTGTTCTATTTGCAGATCAAACGTATAACAGCACTCACAGAATGCAAACAAGCTCTTCCTCCAAACCTCTTTGCATTTCTAAGCACATTGCACCTAGTTTCTCTAAATAACCACAAACATATCAAGAGGTTTTCATCAAAGAGCAACTGGAAAGACCACATGTATGATGACCAAGTCTGCATGGAGAAGTAATGGGAAAAGCATTGCCTGAAAAGAGTGGTGATATCTGCCAAAGGCTGGTCCATTCCTCTGACCATCTCCTATTAGAGAGAAGGGAAGGAGCCCCTGGGGATGGAGTTACTGCTCTTCATTCACATTGTAAAAATGTTTACTCTTCCAATATGAATCTTAAAAAAAATCAAATCAGTATAAGTCTAAACAAAATTCTAGGAGTTCTTTTGTAAAGAGATTCAGTAATTTATAAAATTTTATGGTACTATTGGTTATTTTATTATAGCTAGAGGATTTATATCCTAAATGATATGAAGATAGATACTATAGAAATACACAATAACAAATTAATTTGGTACTGAAGCAGCCACAGAATATAGGTCACTGGAACAGACTATAGCTGAAATCCTCAACCTCAATACTGTTGACATTTTGAACGAGATAATTTCTTCCTTGAGAGTGGGGGTTGTTCTGATCACTGTTAGATGTGTAATCCCTAATCCACCAGATCCAGTGAACATGCCACTTCCCTCTCCCATCTCCCAGCTTTGAGAAACAAAACCTTCTCCAGGTATTTTGAATGTCTGCTTTGGGAACAAAATTTCCCCTTGTTGAGAACAAGTGAACTAGAGTAATCAAAAATAAAACCATGTATTATGAGACAACCTGTTTTTGATGGAATGGCCCTAAAATCTAGTGGGGTAGAGGGTATCTATTAATGGCATTAAAAAAACCAACTAGCTCACATATAAGGAAAAATAAGACTGCATATTCTAGTAAATTGAATAATAGTTCAGCCAAAGATGCCTACATTCGAACCCATGAATGTTATCTTACTAAATACTACATACTTAATGGATGCAGTGTATCCCCCAACAAATCTTAGCTTGAAATTTGGGAGCTATTGTCATGGTGTTGAGAGGTGGAAGCTTTAAGAAGTGATTAGGTCATTTAGAAGGATTAATGCCTTTCTCAACGAAATGAGGTTTCACTCTCATGGGACTGGACTAGTTAGTATGGAGTGCTAGAGAGTGAGGGTCCCCTTGTGTTATGTCTCTTCCTCTCAGTCCTGCTTGCCTTTCCACTAGGAGGACCTCACCAGAAGCTGTTTGCCAGAAGCTGAACAGATCTCAGCACCATGCTCTTGCACTTCCCAGACTCTATGTCCATGAACCAAATAAATTTCTTTTTTTTATAACTCACCTTGCCTTAGGTATTCTGTTATAGAAACAGAAAATGGCATTAAGAAAACTGGCTCACATATAGGGAAAAATGGATTAATTGATTAAGACAATGTCCAAAAAGGACTTCATGTGTGAGTATGGTAAGGGTCTTGAGATGGAAAGATTATGCTTGTTTAACTACATAAATCCAAAGTAATTACAGATCTTTTTAAGAGAAAAATTGATGAGAGGTTAGAAGCAGAAAGACTAGAAAATGCAATGCTTTTGATTTTAAAAATGGAGAAAGGATTCAGGAAACAGACCATCAGGAATGTAGCTCTAGGGACTGGAGAAGATAACATAAAAGATTCTAAAGTCTCTAAAGAGAGCATGACCCTGTGAACACCTTGGTTTTGCCTCACTGAAACTCTTCAGATTCTGAACTTCAAAACTATATGAGAATGAATTTGTATTTGTCTTAAGTCAGTAAATTTGTGGCAATTTGTTAGGGCAGTATTAGGAATCATATCTGGATGTCTACCTGTAACCAAAAGGATTAAGATACACACAAAATAATAAAGGACATAAAGTTAGTAGCAAACAGTTTTGAAAAAAAGAAATCTTTAAACGTGAGTTGGGAAACCAGTTTTTAAACTAAGATCTCTAAGGCTTAAATCCTCAGGCAAAATATGAAGGACATTTAAGCACACCTAAATATCACCGAATGGGGATTCAGTGGAGGAACTATTTATTTACAACATCTGGACAGAGTTGAAGGACTTAAAATATGCTCCTCTGTTATACTGCCTACGACAGAAGTTAAAGACACTTGAGAAGTTAACAGGTGGAAAAAGATCACTTTGACCTTTGTGCTATTTCATAAAAGCAGATGAAATTCCCCTGTGAAAGATGCTACCCTCTGGTGAAAGGAAAAACGGCATCCTCATCTTCAGTGACAAGAAGTCTAGGCCCAGAGAGCACCATACCTGTCTTGTTAGAATAACTCTTCTTTCAAGCCTCCCCACATAATGTAATCACATTTTCACAATGTACTATTCCTTTTCCCATTTGGTGTATAAATAACTGACTCCGACTGCTTCTTTGGATATTCCTTCCTTTATGAGGGCTCTCATGCCACTCAGTTTTGCAATCTTTGTTGGAAGCTGGAAGATTGATTGCTTTGAGACATTTCAGTGGCCATATGTGACACGAAGCACATAATTTAGAAAATAATTTCACAAAGGTAACTATACAAACAAACAGGAGCCATGACAGGTAACAACTGGGGCATTCCCAGGGGCAAGTGGGGTCTGATTTGCTGGCATATTTTAAGAGTCTAGGTTTCAATAAATATCACAAGACATGCAAGAATAAATAAAGTATAATCTATGGACAGGAGAAGGGGGAGGAAAAGCAGTAGAAACTGTCCTTGACCAGACTCAGACATTGGAGTTACTAGAAAAATCTTGGAAACAGTTATTTTAAGTATGTTAAAAGAACTAGTGGATACATAAGAGGGTTGTCTCACCTGATAGAAAATATCAATAACAAAGTAGAAAATGTTAAAAATAAAAAACAAATAGAAATTCTGGAGTTGAAATCCTGACAACTAAAATACAATGCTACTAGAGGGCTGGATGGAAGATTTTAAGTGGTAGGAAAAAAATCAACAAACATTACGATAGGTCAGCTTAGGGGATCTGGTTTGAAGAACAAAGAAAAACAATAATGAAGAATGAATAGAACCTCAGAGACCTCATGTAGTGGTTTGAGCTGACTCCACCCCACTCACTGGTTCTGTCTGGGATAGGGTTCCCCATAGGTCTTTGAGTTCTCTCTTTTAGAGCTTCAGCAATCATTCCTTGTACTTATCCTTTTGAATGGAGGGGTTGTAGGAGTTATACCACTTTCAACCCTGGGCTACCAAGATAACCCTTGATGTTCCCCTGAAGCTTATCCACATCATTTAAAAACACTTCATTTGTAAATATTCTTCAAATTGTCTTATTTGAGCAATAATTATACACATGTTTATTATAGCAGACACATGGAGACTGCTTTGTTGTGTTATTCCACTCCCCCCTGCCAAAAAAAAAAAAACGAGTGAGATTTATGACAACTTTCCTATACTTTACAAACATAATGTTGAATAAGACAGGCTGGACATGATGGTGGTGCATACCTGTGATCCCAGGGACTTGGGAGCCTGAGGATCCCAAGATCAAGAAGAGCCTGGCAACTTAGCAAGACTCTGTCTCAAAAACAAAAAGGGTTGGGAAAACAGCTCAGGGGTTGGGAACTCACCTGGCATGTGTAAGACCTTGGGTTTAAACGTCAGTACCATGAAAGAAAGAAGAAAAACAAATAAAACTATCAACACCATAATCTGCATTTTGTGTACATTTAAGGCTCAGAATTTGCTACTTTTTCAAAGATACATAGATATTCAGTGATACACAGCAATCAATCATTGAGAAGAAAGGAGTGGGAAAGGGAAGAATAAAATTATATTCATGAACATACTTTAATGGGCAAATAGGCTGTCATGAATGTGGCATCTAACTAATTGAATTTATACATGGATGTTCAGGAAAAGACCAATTTATACACTTAAAATAAAACTAGTGATTTGGGTCAAGTGATCTTTGAAATCTTTTTTTTTTTTCTTTTATACTGTAATGTAAGGATAGATTTCAGTATTTTCATGATGAAAATGGCAGAATAATGACTATTCTGCCTAGGATTGTATGTATTCAACAAGAGAGTGGTGTATTTTGCCTAACTCAGTGGCTATTTTGACCATTAAGAGAGGATGAAGGATAATTAGCAGGTGCAGGTGGGTCTTTCAATGAGTATGTAGAACTCTTGTGGTAATTAAGAGAATTTCATGGGCGAAACAGGTACAGATGGATCTATGGATGAGCATGCACTCATTGAGGGGCATGACACTTTTTTGCCTATGAAAATTGGCTGTGGATTTTTAGAAAAGTCCATCATAATGTTCCTGAATGTTATATGTCAATGTGTTCTTATACTTTACTAAGCCATACCAAATTTCCCCTAAATTAAACTAATCATATTAAAATGATAAATATTGAACAAAATAATGGCAAACAATTGGTTATTTAGGAGAAGAATAAAAAATATGAGGATGTGATTTTATGATAAAGAAAGGCACGGGGGGGTCGGGGGGGTTAAAGAAAGAAATATGCCAGGTGTCATTCTATTTAGAAAGTAGAGATGACTATTTATTTTGATTAACATTTCACGTGTCTAGCAGGCAAACTCAAATAGTTTAGATGTGGGAGAATGTGGGTTGTGTAACATTTATTTGGTTTGATAAGTGTGGGTAGAGGATTTGGCAGAGGGTTTCTAAAGATAGAGGACAAATAAGTTTAAAAAAACTATTTTGCTTATGAGATTGATTTAACTTTTTAAAGTAGAAATTGTTTAATGCCATCTGTCTCTCTATTTGGGGAAATTATTGAAATTTTACACGAACAATGATGATTTACCTTAAGTTGTCACACCACTAATTTAAAAGCAGTTAGATAATTCTTAGTGGGTTGGTTTCTGTAGACAAACTTCTGGTAAAACAGTAATCTGGAAGAAGCATATAAATATCTTCCTTTTGAGATGTTTTTCTGAAAGGGAATCTACAGATGTAGCTGCCAACGGATTTAGGATTAGATGAAATAAGTTATATTTACTCATGAAACAAAAGAGACCAACAGGATGTCAGTCCTTAGCTAGAGAAAATCTGCACCAGGTCCAGTTAATCTCCTCAACACCCATGAGACCTTCTCAGAGGAAACTGTGTGAGTTCTGAATTGCAATTTTTGGTAGTCTCATTCTAAAAAATGAGAACTCTGCATTTAGAGAGAAGAACAAGAGGGGAAAAGACATATTGAGAAAACAGTTTGGAGTCCAGCCTTGCCAGACAGTTATACAATTGGCAGGCAAAAACATTGTAAGGCTTTGAAGGCCCTGGAAGTCAGTCTTTAGTACCACCACATCTGTTTCACATGAATGCTCAGGCCCGGAATCACAATAGTAAATGTTCCTGTTGTTTTGTTTTCCCAGCCAATTGATATTTTGTTCAACTGTGCAGGAAGCATGTCTCCTGATTGATTTAAGTTTCTGGGTGAAAAAGAAAAGCAGGTGGGAGGATGCTGCTATTCCAGGAGCTTTCAGAATATTGCAGCATTCCACCTTATCTTTGAGCAGGGACATTCTTTCTGAAGTGAGCTGAACATTCCCCAGACCTAGGAATTACTTTGAAGTGCTTACGTTTCCCAGCAGTTTGGACTGGTCTTTAGGGAGAGCAGAATTCTAAGGCCGGGTGCATTGTGGAGCATGGAGAATGGCCTGGAGTACAGCTGGTCTTCAGAAGGCAGAAGCTGTCTCTGAAAATTTAGACATGGTACAGGTTTGTAATGAACACAACACAGACCATGAACTGATTGACTGCTTCCCTGACAATTTAGTTCATCTGAGATACAAAAAGGAGACGAACCACTGTGGTGTAGACTTCCATCAGGAGCACTGCAGTGGCTGATGTCCTCATCATTCTGAATGTTTACAGCCTGGCAACTGGAGGAACAGGGACATTGAACTATCACTTAACTGTGAATGTCACCAATAAGAAAAACATAGGAGCTGCTTGAATATTCCCAGAAGGCTATAAGGATCTACTTTCTCTGATCCTTTGATAAGTGTGGGTAGAGGATTTGGCATAGAGTTTCTAAAGATAGAGGACAAATAAGTTTTTTTAAAAAATAAGTTTTTTTAAAAAACACACTTGATCCCTTCCTGAAAACTTCTGAGTCCTTTCACATTTTTGGATTTGAATAAAGCAAAGTATTCTTACATTTCATTGTCTAACAAGTTGTGAAGTTTATTTCCAAATCATTGTGAATGTATAACAGATATTTGAGGTCCAAAATTCTTGCTATATGAAGAGGTGGGTGAAATTCTCTTCAAAAAAATGAATTGGCACTGTGAATAGAGGTCTTTGTCATTAACTCTTGAAGTTTTAGAAGAGGGTTAGGTGAAGCATTTCTCTAATTGGTATAGGTAACTTAGTAGAGTATGATGACTGGAAGATACTGTTAGTCACTTTTTAGTGGCTGTGACAAATTACCCGAGATAAATCAATTAAGAGGAGGAAAGGTTTGTGTTGGCACATAGTTTTAGAGGTTTCTGTGCTTGGTTGCTTGGTCTCATCACTTTGGGCCTGCTATGTGGTGAGACATCATGGTGGAGAGCATGTAATGCAACAAAGCTGCTCACCTCAAGCAGAGAAGGGAGAGAGAGAGAGAGAGAGAGAGAGAGAGAGAGAGAGAGAGAGAGAGAGAGGGAGGAGAGAGAGAGAGAGAGAGAGAGAGAGAGAGAGAGAATGATATGGGGAGTGGGGATAGATAACCTGGGACAACATATGCCCTTCAAGGACATATGACCTATTTCCTAATGACCTATTTCCTCTAACTAGATCCCATCTCCTAAAGTTTCTACCACATCCCAAGAAGCTATGAATCCATACACAGACTATTTCATTTATGAGGTCAGAGCCCTTGTGATCCTATCATCTCCCAAAACATGAACACTGAACACTCTGCTGCATTGGGGACCAAGCCTTCAACACACAAACTTTTGGGGGGACATTTAACACAACAGACATGTTGTCTATAATTACTTTCAGGACTTTAGGAAACGTAAGTCAAACCATGGCATCTCTCTACTCAAAACCCCTCAGTCACTTCCCATATCACATCCAATATGGCATTGACTTATGTTTAGCCACAATGCCCTGCTTGTTACACTCACTATTCTCCAACCTGCTTCATCTCTGTCACTACACACCACTTTGCTCACTCCATCCCAGACACACTGATCTCTTTGTAGTTTCTCCTACAGATCAAACCTTCCTCTGCCACAGGACCTTTGTACTTATAGTCTCCTCTGCCTGGGAAATTGGCCCCTTCCTGAAAACTTCATGATCTGTTCTTTTACTTCCTTTAGGTTTTTTCTCACAAATGTCTTCTTTTTGGTAATATTTTTTTTCAAGCCAGCCTGTCTAAAGTTGCTTTTCCCACCTAAAGTTTCTTGTCTCTCCTCCTTTATAAACAGAATATGTGTTTTGTACATTGTATATTATCCATATTCCCATTAGAATACAATCTTTATAAAGGAAGCTATTTTATTTCTTCCTCTAAAACAACACCTAGTATGCAGTACTTATTCAGTAAATATTTGTGGAAAAGTGAATTGTAGCTGATATTTATTGCCTGCTTCTTCTCTGCTAGGTATTTTTCCAACTACTTTGCACATGTATCATTTTCTTCTCACAGTGGTTCTTCTTCCCCTCATTTCACTAAACAGAAACTGATGCCAAGTTTGAATAACTTCAAGGTTATATTACTAGAAAGCAATAGGATAGGATTTAAACTCTGATAACCTTAATCTTACACATTAAGCTCTGAGCAATTTCACTTTCTTCACTTTTAAAATCTTTTTCCTACATTTTATTGTGAATTGGGGAGGGGAGATTTAATTTTCTTCCCTAAGGTTAATTTTCAAAAAAGACTTCCATAATCATGGCCCAAGCAAAATTCGTTTTGAGTGTGAATAATGCCATTTAGCATTTGCTCCAACATCAGAATATATGAACATTTGGAACCATCCCTAATACTGCAGTTATCATAAAAACCAACGAAACCAGTGCCTTCAGGGAGACAGGATATGATATATCTGAACAACAACACCCTGTAAAACTACATATTCTACTTTTAGCATTAATTATAGAATATATATTTATAAATTGTATTTTATCTTTAAAGATATACTTCTTTTTATATTTATTTTTCAATTATAGTTGGACAATATACTTTCATTTTATTTATTTATTTTTATGTGGTACTGAGGATCAAACCCTAGCATGTGCTAAGCGAGTCCTCTACCACTGAGCCACAACCCCAGGCCCAAGATAGAGATACTTTTTAAGAAGTTGTTATAAACGCTTAGGATGATTCATGCCATACTGTTAGAATGTAGATTGTGACCCTTAAGCCCAAGTGACTTGTCAGCAGTAAATCTAGAACTAGGACCCTTGACAATTACATATAGTGTTTAATGACTGAGGAAGTATCCATTGTCACTTATAAACTAAGGTGCATTATTTGTTTATCTTACAACTAAGAAATGTATATAATGTATTTAAATTATATATTTATTTGTTTTAAAGCAAAGAAAATTCCTTTTGTTGGTAAATTTATACTTAGCCAACTTTCATATTGTTCTTGCATGCATTCATTTATCTTGTAAGCGAAAGAACTACTTACTTTTGCACACTTAGCACAGTAACAGGGTGTAAATATTTGTAATTTGCTGTAGGAAATATAAATTGAGCAACTAAATTCTAAGAACTTCTTTTTCCCCAAGTATTTTCATTATGAGGAGATCCATGAATGCCATGAACTTTTATATTTAAGATTAATATTGCTCATTGGTTAAACTCCCTCACCTCTATTTCCCTCTGCACAAGTGATATGACAGGATAATGAACTCTTGTCTCCACCCTGTCTGGGCTCCAAACTGGATTACTTTAGATGATGTGGGAATGGGCACATTTTCAAATTAGAGGGTGCTCCTTCCTCTGATGGCCAGCTGTGACATCATGGGCACTGCTCTTACCACATCTACATGTCTAGTGAAAACCCAACCTGGCATTGAAAGAGATCAAAATTAGCAGAAAATGGGAAAAAGAAAGGAAGAATGGGGAGAAGAGAAATAACAATGAGAAAGTGGCTTTAGAAAATTTATCACTTCAAGAGCTTTTCTGTCACCTCTTAGGCAGGTGATACTGGAGGATGGCCATTTAAAACAGTCACTGGCCACAGCAGAGTAGTTCTGCTCCAGAAGCTAGAGTTTCATGGGCTTAGGTATGCAACTCCTTTTATTATATGATTAGAAGGCATTTTCCTCAGCAGAATAGAAAGGATTGTCATTTTAATATTTAAGGCAATATATACTGTTGACACAATTCATTTCAGCCGTAACTTTCGAGCATCTGCCTAATGGGATGCAGCACATTGAGTTCATTACTTAGCATATGGACCATACTAATAATGCTCTGCTATTTTACTCTTTGTTTTCTTCCTTTCTTGTCTGAAATGGGGGAGGCGAATGACTGAATCCTAGTCTTCCTACTCAACTTTCACTGCTCAAACACCTGCTCCCCTTCCCTACCTGCCTCTGCAAATAGACCTTGCTCTCATTTTCCATGATTGTGCAGCTTGTCCTTCCCATGGACACCTTCTGGCTGTCTGTTTCTTAATTTGTGATCAGGTTTCCTTGTTCCTTTCTCTTTTCGTTCCAGATCCCATCTTGACTTAGTTCCTGTCTTATGTAAACCTGATGGGGAAGCGATGCTGAGATGTTAATTCGGGAAACATGGCTTGCAATCTGTGGAGCAACAAGAACAGCTGGTGCTGCTGCTGTTCAGTTTTTCTTGGCAGATGGACATAGAGGGAATTACGAACGGGGAAATTTGCCTCAGCGTTGGCTGCTACTCCTACAGAAACATTGCATTTGCCATGTTATCTCTCTCTCTCTTCTATACCATTTCAGTACTGGGGCTTAATACTTCAATGTACTCTCCTAAATTCATGGCCTGGAGCTTCTTGACTAGATTTTATTCTAGGTTTTAGACTCAGTAGTCCTCTGGCTATTTGACCTCAGGGAAAGATTTGGTTATCCTTATGTTTTAATTAGCTTTTTTTTTTTTTCCACTGTGACCAAAAGACCTCACAAGAACCATTAGAAGAGGGAAATTTTATTTGGAGGCTCACAGTTTCAGAGAGCTCAGTCCATAGCCTGCTAACTTCATTGCTCTGGGCCAAGATGAGGCAGAACATAGTGATGGAAGGGCCTTGCAAAGGAGAGTTGCTCAGGACATGGCACTAGGAAGCAGACAGACTTTTCTCACCAAGAACAAAGTGTATACCCAAAGGCATGCCCCCAGTGTCCTCCTTCAGTCACACCCTATCTGCCTATAGTTACTACTCAGTTAATCCCTATCAGGGCATTACTGTACTGACTGGGTTAAAATTCTCATAATCCAATCGTTTCACCTCTAAATTCTCAGGTGTTGTCTCACACATGAGCTTTTGGGGAACATCTCACATGACTAAACCATAACAACTTAAATAACATTAGGAATGCTAGTTCATATCCTGAATAATAATATCAATGTGTATTCATTTGTTTTTCTGTTTATTAAAATAAGGTTTCATGAATTACAATCTATGTAGTATAATATTTGCTCATTTAAAATGTAAAAATTGATGTGTTTTGATCCACAATACAATCGTGGCTTTAGAATATTTCTGTCACTCCTAAAACTTTTTGCACCCTTTTATAGTTACCTCCGCTGCCCAGCCCTCTGACAACTGCTGGGCTTTCTGCCACTATAGTCTGCCTTTAGAGTCACAGTTGAATAGAATCATACAGTGCATAGGTCATTTCTACTACATGACATCATGTAGCTTGATGATTTTTGAATTCATCCATGCATCGGTGGGCATCAATAGTTGTTCATTTTTATTTGTTGAATCTAACCTTTGTCCAGTTGATGCTTGCAGGAGATGTAAGTTTAATCTGATAAGAAGGTGTCCCCTTAACTTTCCAGTTGCTGTCCTATTTTGTGATTCCTCCAAGAATTAATGAAAAGCTCTGGTGGCTCTACATTCCCACCAGCACTAGTCAGTGTTTTAAAAATTAACGTGCACTTCTGGGCTGGGGTTGTGGCCCAGTGATAGAGTGCTTGCCTAGCACTTGTGAGGCTCTAGGTTCGATTCTCAGTACCACATTAAAAAAAATAAACAAAGGCATTGTGTCAATCTACAACAACAACAAAAAAATTTTAAATTAATCTGCAACTTCTGTATTGCATTTCTGCATTTCTGTGTGGACTTATGTTATGGAGGATCTTACCATACAATTACTTTCTTGTTTCATAAAACATTTTGTGAAGTTTTTATTCAAACATGTTATATGTGTCCTATCGGATAGTTATTCTTCTTATTGTGTCATTATATATTTTCTGAAATACATATTTTATTAGCTATATGTTATCCAAATATTTTTTCCCAGTTTGAGACTTGCCTTTTCATTTTCTTAAGTGTATTTGAAAGGGGAAAAACACTTTAATTTTGATATTTTATCAGTATTTTACTTTATAGTGAGTGCTCTTTATATCCTAAGACATTTTGCTAATCCAAGATCAAAAAAAAAATGTTCTTTTACCTTTTACAACATTTAGTTTCAGACCTTCTTTCAGATTTAAGATCCATCTACTTCTAGTTAGTATTCTACGTGGTGTGTGGCAAAATTTGGTGTTCATTATTTGCATTCAGATATTTCATTAATTCTGCTCATTTGATGAATAGAATCCTTGTTATCCTAAAATTTCCATAAGCAGAAATCTTTAAAGTATGTCTTAGTTAAAAAGGAATAGAAAAAAATAACAATAACATTAAAAACATTTTTACAAACTTTCTTTCTTGGAGGAATTCTAGGTATAATTGTTATGATATTGCATTAATTTAAAATGATTAATTTTTTAAGAAGGAAAGTGAGTTTAATACATTGTACATTAATGTGTTCCCATTTAGAATAATTACAAATGACAAGTATTTACTTTTTGTTGTTGTAGATCTCTGAATTGTTATTTCAGAAACATGATCAACATTTTTACACATTGAATTTTTATAATGATCTTTCAAAAATTTTAAAATAAGAGTATTATGAATTTAAAGGTAGCTTTAGTAATGCTAATGGATGTTATTTTTTAAAAAGTATAGTTTCTTCTAATAATTTTTCACAAGTATTTATCAGAACAAACTTTTACTTTTATTTTTTTTTTAGTTGTATTTGGACACAATGCCTTTATTTTATTTATTTATTTTATGTGGTGCTGAGGATTGAAAGCACTCCAGAACTCAAGAATAGGTCATCTGATTGTTGTGTTGTGTGCTGAGGCACAATCCCTGCCCAATCATCTACTGCTTAGCCACAATCCCTGCCCCAAACTTCTACTTTTTAAATAGTAATGTAATTATCTGTTCTTTAGGCATTGAAGTATTCTGGGTCTTTGTCCAAGTGGAAACAATTCTATTGTGATAATTAGTTTGGATGCTGAAGTAGGTTAATATAGATAATAATGATGAAAGTCTACATTTTCCACGACCATGAAGATAGTCCATTCTCTATCTTCATATTTTGCATTTGTTGCTTGGCATTATAATAAACATCTTTCCTGGCAGGGGCTGTAGCTTGGTGGTAGAGCACCTGCCTCGTACTTGTGAGGCACTGGGTTTGATCCTCAGCACCACATAAAAATAAATAAACATTAATAAAGATATTGTATGCATCTAACTAAATAATAAATAAATAAACATCTTTCTACTTACTTTCTGTTTTGGATCATTTCTGTCTTACACTGATACATCAACCACATTAACCTTTTGCTTTCTGTTGCACTACTTTAACTTGGTTCATCACCATTTTATAGGGATAAGCTCTGTGCACACAACACAACAATCAGGTGACTTATTCTTGAGTTCTAGAGAATGACATGTCAGGAGATAGAATAACTATACACCCAAATTTAGTTCTTATTCCTTAAATACTTAAAGGTGTGATAGACCTGGGAAGTTCATTTAAGTCTTTCATATGTGGTAGAGATGTAATACACACTAAATCTATTTTTAATTCTTCCTTATGCACCCTCACAGCAAGATTTCACACATGCAAATCAGAGTTGTAAAAAAAAAAGGCCTTGTGAAAAAAAATCTGTTAGTTTAATTTAAGCAGCATTGCCATGTGAGAACAAATTTTGCATTTTAATGCCAAATTAACCAAATAATTACTTTAGCCTTATGCCAAATTCTTCTTTGCGTTATGATATGAATATTAAAATATTTTCAACATATACTTACTTAGTATGTAGTAAGTGTCAGGAGATGTTCTTATCATTGTTACAGTTAGTGGAGAGAGGATTACACATGCATATTTATATTTTTAGATTGCCTAGTAAAGAAAAATTATATGATACTCAATAGTTTGGAGAGAATTCAATAATAAATTATTAAATCAGAATATTTGTTAGTTGCAAATGGAAAAATAAAAGAGAGCCAAGAGTACAAAACCAAAAATAGGTGAAGGTATATAGTTTGAACATTATATAATTTATACTTAACAAAAACATTATAACTCTGTGTATTCAAAATTAATCATTAGGTAAGAATAAGAAGCTCGTAGAAAATATACACATCTCTTATAAGATTACCTTTCAAATTTTATCTTTGTAACAAAATAACTGTCATGGAGTTCAAAATAGCTGTCATACTATTTTGTAATAATATGAAAATTCTTCTTTGTGTTGGCAAATCCATTTCCTATGGCTTGGGGGCTTGGGTGAGACTCCACCTATCCTCTCCAAATTGGGAACATAAGTAAGGAAGGGCCAATGGATGGCCATGGTATCTTATTTTCTTTGACAACAGCCATTGATTGAACTTTTAGCATGTTAATTCCATTTATTCTAAAGTACATGCAATTTGAGCTTTTCCCTTGCAGGGATCACTTGCAATTTCCAGTGAAGTAGGGTTTGCTGGTGTCTGTCCTTTTGTGGTGACTGGATGATTAGTGGATGGTGTCTCAAATCATAAGAAGAGAAGTTATTCTACTCAAGGGAGTGACAAAGTGATTGATGACTGTGTTTTTAAAGCACAGACAGAGTGAGGATTTGAGGTACACCCAGAAACATCCTTCCCTGGTAGGTTGGCTCTATGCTATAGCTCTGGGCTCTGTATTAGTCACTGCTCTATTCTATTCTCTGTTTTTAGGTACAACATCTCTTATGGTACTCTTTTCCTGGCCCAGATACTCTCCATGTTAAATTGAAGGACTAGTGTTAACTTAGCATCTTTGTCATTTGTTCTTCAAGTATTTACTTTATCTCTGATTTAAAAAAAAAGAAAAAAAAAGATATCTGATTCCAAATTTTATCCCAGGGAGAGTTTTATGCTCCAAGTTAAGCATCTTATAATACGTGTGTGTGTGTGTGTGTGTTCAGATAACTGAATGATGAGGAATGTTTCTGGAAAACGAGGAGGAAAAGCTAAAAGCTAAGTGCAAGGGCAGTAAGACTGTGCAACATGGAGCCCAGAGGCTAAATATTGGGAGCTGGGGAAAACAATCTTGTTTAAATAAAGAAGAAAGTAGAGTTAATTCTAAAATTCTTAGTGGGAGAGAACCCAGATTTCCTGAATATTGTTATGTGGTACATTTTTCTATGTTTGTTTGTTTTGTTTTGGTATTGGAGATTGAACAGAGGGGTGTTTAATCACTGAGCCACATCCTGCCCCTTTTTATATTTCATTCTGAAACAGGATCTCCTCAGTTGCGTAGGGCCTCGCTATATTGCTGAGGCTGGCTTTGCATTCATGATTCTCCTGTCTCAGCCTCCAGAGCTGCTGGGATTACAGGTGTGCACCACTAAAACTGGCTTTACTATCTATATTGATTAATAAGTTATGGTTATTGCAGCAGAAAATAATTAAAAGAAGAGTTTGATTCCACAATTTACACAATTCATTTATGTATCAGTACTAGCCTTACTCATATTTTGACAATTAAAAATGCAAACAGATCTTGAAGTGAAGAAACTGGAGATTTGAAATAAAGAACTGATGAAATATAGTTGGTGACTGGAGATAGTAGGGTAAGAATGAGGGAGAGGGTAGAGTTGAAAAGCTCCCTGAAGTTTCTGTTGGAAATTATCTAGAAGTCAGTGGAATAGTACAGCCAGCAATAGACTGAGATTAGAATATTGATGCAATTATTTTAGTAACTTTTAGTATGATGTTGGGTTTTTGGCTTCAGTTTCTTCTTAAAAAGTATTTAACCAGAATACTTAAGGCCTTTCAAATCCTAATATTTTGTGCCTCTCTATGACTACTAAATATCACTTCCATATCTTCTATTTTTCTGGATCCTATATATATATTTTTTTTTTGTATTTCTTAAATTTCTTGTGCTTTTAAGTAAAATTGAGGATGACAAACTAAGATATGACACTGTGCTTATTTATATACCTTCCTCATCTTGAAAGGCCATTGGGTTTGCACAAAGCTTTAATAATTCAAAAAGAAAATTTTATTCTCTTGTCATTTCCCTAGGACTTTTGCAGCAGAATATAAGAAATTTTCAAATTAGTCAAGCAACAAATTAAACACAAGGTTTTAAATTTTTTTCTGGAGAGTTTTATAAGTTTGGGTTATTAGGTCATTTATTTTGGCTGATACTCTATTAGTAAATATTTTCTTCATGTCATTTGTTATTCCACTGGTTGGGCAGTTGTGCTTATATTATGTTTTTTTTTTTTTAATTTTGAAAAATTAGTAGTTTGATTAATTTTTAAATTAACCAAAGGTTTATATGGTATAGTTTTTCTAAAATTAGACTAACAGCATAATTCTTAGAAGAAATCTTGCAGGCCAGGAGGGAATGGGATGACATATTCAAAGCTATGAAAAAAATCATGCCAAACAAGAACGGTGTACCTAGCGAAGCTATCCTTCAGAAATAAAGGAGAAATAACATTTTTTCAAGACAAGCGAAAGCTGAGGGAATTCATCAACATCTCATCAGTAATTATCTCAAACTATTTAAAAAAAAAAAAGTTAAAGGGGGCTGGGGATGTGGCTCAAGCGGTAGCGCGCTCGCCTGGCATGTGGGCGGCCGGGGTTAGATCCTCAGCACCACGTACAAACAAAGATGTTGTGTGTGTCTGCCGAAAACTAAAAAAGAAATATTAAAAAATTCTCTCTCTCTCTCTTTAAAAAAAAAAATTTAAAGGGAGGGAATTCTTAAAAATTCCGGGGTTAGATCCTCAGCACCACGTACAAAGATGTTGTGTGTGTCCGCCGAAAACTAAAAAAGAAATATTAAAAATATTAAAAAATTCTCTCTCTCTCTCTCTCTCTCTTTAAAAAAAAAATTTAAAGGGAGGGAATTCTTAAAAATTCATTGTAAAAGTCAACATTACCCTGATACAAAAACCAGACAAAAGTACCAGTAAAGGAAACAAGGAGAAAGAAAACCACAAATATCCCTGATGAAAATAGGTAGATAATTGGTGGTTAGCTTTTTAAATTGTGGTAAAATTCAATAGCGATATTATCCAGTCCTGGGATTTTTATTGATGAGAGACTTCTTATTTTTTAATCAATCATTACTAGTTTGCTCAGAGCTTCAGTGTCATCATGAATGAATTTTGGTCACTTATGTGTGTCTATGAATGGATCTATTTCTTCTAAGTTTTCAAGTTTCTTGGCATATAGTTGTACATAACTGTCCCTAATTATTCTTTGTGTTTCTCTGGAACCAGTCATAATATCTCCTTTTATATCTGATTTTATTCATTCCGGTCTTTTTACTAACATTTTCTCAATTTAATTTTTTTGCCTTTTGAAACTCCAATGCTTAATTTTGTCAATCTTCTGCATATTTTTTCCACTATTACATTTATTTCTGCTCTGATCATATTCCTTTCCTACTACTAATAGGTACACAAATTCTCAACAAAATAGTAGCAAACTGAATCCAAGAGCACATCAAAAAGATTATACAACATGGCCAAGTATAATTTATTGCAGGTTTGAAAGCATGTTTCAACATATGCAAGTAAATAAATATGTCATATCAACCAAATTAAGGACCAAAAAAATGATCATTTAAATAGATTTTAAAAAAATATTTTGATAAATTTTGAAAACCTTAAATAAATTAGGTATGAGGGAACATTCCTTAACACAATAAAGGATATATGTATGATATTAAAAACCCAGAGCCAGCATCCCAGCAAATGGGTAAAGTTGAAATGGGGGGATAAAAGATGGCGGTGAGGGGAGTGCATTGCCCCCGTGTGCCGCGTCACTGTGTGGGAGTATGACGAGTCAGGATGGCTAAAGGCTATCTTGTTAGGAATTTCCAGCAATAGTGGGGTGCTCCGGAACCTGGAGGAAGGATTTCCATCGCACGAGGATCGGCTACGGGGACTCAAACGTGAGAGATTTGTCGCATGGAGGGTAACACTGCTTATTCAGCTAGAGTCTGCAGCGCGCACTGGGAAACGAGGAGATAGCGACGCAGGGATACAGCGCTGCAGTTTCTGCCAGTCGTGCAAGCACCGTACTCAGTGCTGAATTCTGGGTTTGAGACGGGGGAAGGAAGCGGTCCAATTCGGTTCTCCACACAGGTCAGACCACAGAGGAGGCCAGCGGCCACCATCTTGGAGAGCTGACGTCACCATCCCTGTTTTCGACTGACCGCAGCTCATTCAGCCATAGAACAGGTAATTTCAGGCTGCCATTTGCCTGCGGCTTGCAGACAGATTACTCAGGCTCAGTGCTAAATAACCCGTGGAAATTGCTTCTTGGAGCCTGTCTCATCAGAGCATACACCGAGCACGGAGCGGCCGAGTTCCGGCTCCCAGAACTGCTCTGGCCCAGGGCTAAGGAGCCCACAGAAACTGCTTCTCGGTCCGGGTCCTGCTGAGTACTGTGGAGGTAAATACCAACCGAGCCTTCGTGGGCAGTGGCAACAGGACTGAGATGGGCCTGTGAGGGCCGGTCAGGACTCACCCGTTGCTTTGGTTACCCAGCAAAGGGAACTAAATGCTGCCATTCGCATAGGATACCAACATGGCAGAGATCTGATGTCATCAGAAAGCGGCGGAGGAGAGAACTTCATCAATACCAGCAGCAACAGAAACAGTTGGTCTCCTGGTAGGGAGGGTGAGTCACAGACACCGGAGTCTCTCTCGCTTTGTCCTCGAGCCAGAGGGGAGGAGCCGGGCCGCCGCCCGCGCCCGGAGCAGGCCCAGCAGCTTGCTGGCGTGGTGGTCGCGTGACCCCAATTGGAGAGGGGGCGGAGCGGAGCCGCCACCCGCGCCCGCAAGGTGGGCAGACCTGCGACCCAGTGGTACACGGGCGTGGTAGGAGGGGCAGGGCAGAGCCGCCGCCCGTGCCTGCAAGGTAAGCAGACCTGCGACAGACTGGTGGGTCAGGCCCAGAGGCCTGCCAGCCTGGTACACACGTCACCCCAACTGGAGTAGGGGCAGAGCAGAGCCTTCGCCCGCGCCCGGATCAGGCCCCTCCGGTGTGGTGGTCACGTGACCCCAATTAGAGTGGGGGCGGAGCGGAACCGCCACCCGTGCCCGCAGGGTGGGCAGACCTGCGACCAACCTGCAGATCAGGCCCAGTGGTCCGCGGGCGTGGTAGGAGGGGCAGGGCAGAGCCGCCGCCCGCACCTGCAAGGTAGGCAGACCTGCGACAGACCGGCGGATCAGGCCCAGCAGCCTGCCGGCGTGGTACACACGTCACCCCAATTGGAGTAGGGGCAGAGCAGAGTCGCCGCCCGTGCCAGGAACAGGCCCAGCGACCTGCCGGCGTGGTAGTCACGACACCCCAATTGGAGTAGGGGCAGAGCAGAGCCGCCAGCCGTGCCTGAAAGGTGGGCAGACCTGCGACCGACCAGCGGGACAGGCCCAGTGGCCTGCCGGTGCGACAGACACGTCACCCCATTTGGAGTAGGGGCAGAGCAGAGCCGCCGCCCGTGCCCGCAAGGTAGGCAGACCTGCGACCGACCAGTGGAACAGGCCCAGCGGCCGGCCGGGGTGGTAGGCACATCACCCCAATTGGAGTAGGAGCAGAACAGAGCCTTCGCCCGCGCCTGAAACAGGCCCAGCGGTCCGCGGGTGTGGTAGACAACTCACACCAATTGGAGGGGGGGCAGAGCAGAGCCACCGCCCGCGCCTGCAGGGTAGGCAGACCTGCAACCGACCCGCGGATCAGGCCCAGTGGCCTGCTGGCGTGGTACACTCGTCACCCCAATTGGAGTAGGGGCAGAGCAGAGCCACTGCCTGCGCCCGGAACAGGCCCAGTGACCTGCCGGCGTGGTAGTCACGACACCCCAATTGGAGTAAGGGCAGAGTAGAGCCGCCTCTCGCTCCCGGAATAAGCCCAGCGACCTGCTGGCGTGGTAGACACGTCACCCCAATTGGAGTTAGGGCAGAGCAGAGCTGCCGCCCGCGCCTGCAAGGTAGGCAGACAGCCGCCCGACCCTGCAAGGGAGACTTTTCAACTATACAAGAGCAATATAAATATATAGGGGAAAAAAACATTTCAAAAACACAACAGTTTCACCAAGCAGAAAGAAACGCAAGCAGTATGAAAAGACAAGGAAAGAAAGGACCACAAGCAATGCAGGTCAACTCAACTTTAGAAGAGGTAACAGCTGCAGCAGATGGAATGTCAGATAAATAATTCAGGATATACATGCTTCAGATGATCTGGAGTATCAAGGAAGACATTAGAAAGCTGAAATGGGTTTCTTCAAGATCCAGAGCAAGACACATATGTCCACTTTCACTACTCTTATTCAACACAGTATTAAAAATCTTAGAGCAATGAGGCAGTCTACTAAGAAAGGAGGAAATAAAATTATTCATATTTGTAGACATAGTTTTGTATGTAGAAAAACCTGAAGATTTTACCAAGAACACTCTTAGAACTGATATATGAACTCATTGAAGTTACAGTATATACAATTAGCAGAGTTTTAATATAACAATAATGAGTTAACTGAGAAAGAAATTAAGAAAGTAACATTTTTCATAATAGCTGTAGAAGAAAAAAAAAGTACCAAGAGGGCTACAGAATAGCTTAGTGGTAGAGAGTGTGTTTAGTATGCAGTGTTCAAGGCTGTGGGTTCAGTCCCCAGCACCAAAAAATCAGTGTCAATGATCTCCACCATAAGAATTAACAAATGCTGATGAAAGAGATCAAAGAGTAACACACAAAAAAGAAAATATTTCCATTCATGGATTTGAAGAATTAACACTATTAAAATGTCTATTATCCTCAATGTAATCTATAGATTCAGTACAATCTCCATCAAAACAGCAATAACACTCTTTAGGTCAATAGAAAAAAACATCCTAAAATTCACATGGAACCATAAAAGATTCCAAGAATTCAAAGTAATCTTGAGAAAAAATGACAAAGTTAGACCTTAAAAAGATTACAAAGCTGCAGGACCCCAAGCAGTATGATACCACCATAAAATCTGACAGCTAGAGCGTTGGAGACAACCCAGAAATAAATCCACACATTTATAATGAGCTGATCTTTGAGAAAGGTGCAAAAAAAAAAGAAAACATACATTGCGAAATATGCAATTTTTGAATCCCTATGCATTCTAAGTCCTTGCTAACTCCATAGTCTTCTTACAATTATGTTACCATGTGTTTAAAAAAGATTTATTTTGATAACATGAAGTTATTACTACTAATCATGTATTATTAGAAAATATTTGCTTTGAATTGCTTTTATATTTCTCATATGATGGAGTCCAAGGATATGCTATTCAGGGATGATACTTCATAATTCCAACATACATGATTTTTTCCTTTTAAAATTCTTTTCAAGAAAAGCAACCCAGGGCAAAAGATATCTTCTATTTGAACCCATCCCTTTCATGTCGTCTCACTGAAAACTTTACTTTTATTTCACTTTGGCTAGCACTGTGTCTCATGACCATTCCTATGACTCCTGTGTATAAGGGATATAGAGAAATGTCAATGTTTTGCTTGGAATATGGCCATATTCAACAAAGTAGAAATTTTTTCAACAAAGAAAAATAAAAGAAAGAAAGAACACTAAGATCTTGTTAAGCAGCTGATAACTTTGAGGTTTTCTGCCAGATAGTTTTAGTAATTTTTGACTTTTCAGTACAGAAAACCATTGTGAGAACCAAAATTCCTTTCCTTAATCCCAGCAATCATAAGTGACTAAATTATAAAAACAGCAGCCTGAAGTGGATTGATTTAAAAAAATGGAATGATATTCATGAATAGACAGCATGAATTTTAAAGGCCACAAGCTTGGGATGCTTTGCCTGAGGGGACAGAAATGACAAATGATTATCTGGACAGAAGGGAAAATGAATCCATTACAGTCTATAGAAATTTTAGTAAAGTAGTATGCAGCCTTCCCCAACAACTGTTGAATATAGGTGGAGAAGCTATTTTAGGAGGTGTGTTTTTCATCAGAAGTGATCAAGGATTGCCTAATGACAGTTGGAATGGAATTCAAACCTCAGAGTGTTAAACTAGATGATCTTATAATCCGTTTCCCCTCTTAAGATTCTTTGATTACAGAGAAAGAGGACATAAGATGCTAATCAGCCAAGCATGTAGCTTAAAATACGAAATCTTTGCTTTTAGTCTATTCAGTATATTAATAAAAATATATTCTCTTTAATCACCCACTGCATAATTTTAAGGTAACTAAACTGTGAAAATTGTGAGGCTTAATACTATGACTACAGAAATATTTTCTGACTTTATTTATGATTTAAGGAGAACATCAATTATGATTACTTTTATCTAGTTATGCCAGTCTATCTCAAAATGATTTAATTATAAAAGGATTTATCCATACAGTTTAATAAATTCAGAGACAACATGTCTAGGCATAGTTTGATCAATCTCTAGCTTACTGTGTGCTTCAGTTTTATCTTCTGGTGTCCCTCAGAATGGCAAATGAGTTGCACATATACAAATTACATCACTAGCAGGGAATGGGCATCCAGGTCCAAAATTCTACCCATAATTACCTGCTTTTATGATTAGGCTAATCTTAAACTAATTTCAGTAACCTGGAAAATGTCATGTATCCATTGGATGGATTACAGCTTGCCAGAACCATTGGCGGGGGAGTTGCTGTGACATGTGTAGTAAGGATCTGGAATGACCCCGAAGGCCCACCTGTTCCCACCCAGTCTACACACACAACTGCTACAGGACTGAGAATGTTAAGAATGAGCATCGAGGACATAATGTCACAATGTAGATTACTGGAATGAACCATCACATTACATGTCTTTAGATGTATAGAAAAAGACATGATTTTATATTTTTAGTTTGGGAAGTTACAAAAGATATATAAAAGCTTAAAAATCAAAATTTTCAGTGTGACAAAGTTGCCAACCATCTTACAAATATCATATTCACAAAACTTTTGTTTTGTATAATACTGGTAACTGACATGTTTGTTGAATGTGGGTAAATAGAGGTACCAAATTCCACTGTGCTTCAATGTAAGTTTTAAAGTTACCAAAATGATAGTTCAATGTTCATATACCTTGAAGAAATGGATTTGAAAGCCCTCTGCTGTCTGTAGCCACCATGTTGTCAAATGAGCTATTGAAAAATGAATAGATAAAAATATAATTAAATAAATATATCCAAAACAAAGCATACAACAACAGAAAAACAAACCCAAAAACAAAATTAAAAAAATACACATTTAGAAAAAAAAATTTTGACAAAACTCTATTAATCCTTATGGATAATTATCTTAGGGATTTCTGTCACTGCTGACCAGGAGTGTAATCTAATATGAATAATTTTAATGGACACATATTTTCAATACCCATGGTCTTTCCCACATATCTTAAAGAAATAGTTTCCACTCTATCATTCTTGAATCTCACACAAATTGCTGCCAAAGGACAAAGGAGAAATATAGAAATTCAATCACATTTATATTGAATGGTTTTGGCATAAATTGGTTTTTGAAAATGAGTTATTGTACTCAATGCCAGTTATAGAGCAGAAAACCAACTTTAATTATCAAATGGCAGGAAGCCATGAATTGTATCCTATGATGAAAAAGCTACTGGAGTTTTAATGTTTCTTTTCAATATACATGTGTGTTAGTTAAATGGTTTGAAGTTTAGCAACATAATTATTCTATTTCAGAGTATTACTCTTTTTCCAATAGTTTAAAACATTATTTAAATGAAATAATATAGACTATGGAATTAAAATATTATATATAAGAGGTCTGCTACAGTTGAAAGGGGAAAGAAAATCCAGATTAGATTACAGCTCTTGCAGTTAATGTGCGGTAGGTTTGAATAATTACCTAAATCATTGTGGAACCTCAGACTTCTCATCTGTGAAATGGGGCAGTTCTATAAATGCATAGTGTTGCTGTGGGCATCAGTGAGATAAATCATAAACCATAGTGCTGAGTAACATTCAGCATATGTTAATTTTACTTGTGACAAACTCGAGATTATTATAAGGCCCAACAAAAGAAAACATAAATGAGAATACTATGGAAATAATTATATAATTAATAATGTTATTTACACTTATCACCTAAACCAGTGGCATTCCTTATAATGAAGAGTGAATCTGTCTTTAATAATTTTGCAGTTATTTGAATTCATGAATAGTTTTGATTATAATAGCCTGGAAGTGGAGAGAAGAAAGACTTCAACTGGCTTTGAGTATGAAGAGTAGAATTTGGAAACTTCCAAGTGCATGTACATTTATATCATAAACCAAAGAACAGACGAGAAATGCATGAAATACATATACATATACTTACTTTTACTTCCACATGAAAAGTGGATAAAAAGCATTTCTGGGCTTAGATTAGGAGGTTAGAGGGGATTTGAAAGAAGAAAAATAGAATTGAGTTACTAGTGTGGAAATTGCTTCCTTGTCAGTCTGTACCACTACCACCAATCAATCACCCAGCAGGAAGGACAGATACTCACTGGGATGTGATATTTATCCCAGATCCTGTCTGGAGCTATGGGAAAATCCACTGTTGTGAAACATCTTATCCCAACATGGTATTATAGAAATAAAGAAAAATGTCCACACTGTACACTAAGCCAGAAAAGGTCCAGAGATAAACCATTTATGTTTCCACTCATCATTCAATTTTTCTGCTATATGTGAAAGAGATATGAAAAAATTCCTCCTAGAGTCAGATATGAGATAAAAGGAGCAAAGAGTTGAAGATGGTGTGTCGGCCGAAGAATTGTCACAGTAAGCGATGAAGAACTCCCTAGGAGAGTCGGCAGAGGCAACTGTCTTCTGAAGGAAAGATCTGGGAGCTGACTTGTCAACAGGACAAGGCAGTTGTGTTTTCCTTACATGTTAAGTAGCTTTTCTTCAACTGGGAGAAGGGAGGAAATAATCAAGAATGAACGCCTGGCTGGGCACGGGACCTGTATCCCAGAGACTCAGGAGACTGAATGTGGAGGATGGTAACTTACAGGTCAGCCTCAGCAATGTAGCAAAACCCTGCCAATCAATAAATCAATAAATGAATAGGGGCTGGGAATGTGTGCAGTAATAGAGACCCCTGGTTTCAATCTCCAATACACCCCCACAAAAAAAACCTAAACTAAACCAAAACAAAAAATAAGAACACCAAAAACTCCCAAAGGGAAGGAATTCCTGAAAATAAGAATCTGTGAAGTCAACATCAACATTTTTTAGATTACCCCCAGAAGACCAGAGAAGAAGAGAACACTGAATTTAATTGGCTATTTAAAATGAGACTTCCATGTGAACAGGAAGTGAATAAGTTTATTATTTAGATTCTTTTATTCTGAAAGAAAGAAGTGGATATTTGAAAATCATGATGAATTCAGTAAGAAGACGAGTTTTATTTAAAAAATATCTAAGTTGTTTGGATTTTGTTATGGCAAATTTTAAGGCTTTCATGCTAACTTTCTAAAACTTCATTTATTTTAAAAAATTCTTTATTTTTCTAAATAAAAGCATGTTGAATTAACATTTGTATAAGCTTTTTCTGGGGGAATTGAACTGGGAATTGAACTCAGGGGCACTGGACCACTGAGCCACATTCCAGCCCTATTTTGTATTTTATTTAGAGACAGGGTCTCACTGACTTAGTGCCTCACTTTTGTTGAGGCTGGTTTGAGCCTACTATCCTTCTGCCTTAGCCTTCTGTTCCCCTGGGATCACAGGCATGTACCACTGCACCCAGCAAGATAATTGCTAGTTTTGATCAGTCTGTAGTATATCTATATTTTAACTTATAAAAAAATATAATTTTTTGTTTCATTATATTTTCTAACCACTTTTACACATCACTCTAAGCTTAGCTATAAGAATTCTTAATGTTTGACAATTTTGAACTATAAAAATAGCAATTTCATACATTGCAACCTAATACCTTCCCTAGTATCTAGGCCCTTGGGTGTTCCAGGTTGATATGGTTTATAGGAATATACATTTAGCAAGAAACATGATTGTGATAAACATAAAATTAAAAGTAATTTTTTAACATAATTTGATCTACAAGACATATATTAATGCTTCTCAATCTTTAATCAATATTCCATTATGATTTGCTCAACAAAGAATGAAAAGAATTTTTATTTTATTGATACTTTGATTAAAATGGATGATTTGACTTATTTTTGTCTTTTGTAATTTTCATTTCATGGAAATACCTGTGGTATATCAAAATCTTCTGATTTTTTATACTATTATCCATTATAAACTAGAGTAATGTCCTAAGCAATCCCAAACTTGGCATGTGAATGTGTTTTGAGAAGTAGCTATAAAAGGCTCATGAAATAGAAATAAAATGCTTATTAATGCAAATAAAGTGGAATTTCATATAGCACACAAAATGAAGTGAGAATTTAGGTGAAAAGGAGAATATTTGAGGATTCTTAATCAGGTCTGTCCTCTTAACCATGTCATATAAAATGATATGGTTTCAAATTTTAAACATTTTACATGTTTAAAAAAATAACTTGGATTTATGAGGTGTACAGGGATATAAATCATTGCGGTGATGATTTTTTTTTTTTTTTTTTACCCTGTGTTGATTCACTCTGTCTAAGCAGAGAAAATAATGAGAAAGCTTATCTTTAGAAATAGTAACTTTCACTGCTGGACAATAGTTAGGAAAAGCTGTTTTCTTTAATGGGGATTATTGAAGTACTTAGAATTTCAGCAATTGAAAAAATATATTTTCATTCTGCTTTTCCTTACCAGCTTTGTGCAAAGACTTCTTCTACCTTTGTAGATCTATCTCTAGGCTAAGACCCCTTTAGGAATAGTTCCGGGAACTGTAGGGGTAACTCTCCTCTTTATAAGGAAGCCTCGTAAATCCTAAGGAACAATTCCTCCTAAATCTGCAAGTGGAATTGGATTCCACATATTTTGCCCATCTGTAATGGACTAAGGATAGAAATGTGCAGATCAATCTTGAAAATATTCCAAGAAAGTCATTTGGTGATTTAGTATTCAGGATCTGTTGACATCTAAGATGAATCTGAAATGCCATAGTGATCCTCAATGCCAAATTTGTTAATATCTGACAATTGGAATAATTTAATATTTAAATCTATAGTTTTTAGTTTATGTTTCTGTACCAGAAACCTTACATTGCTCATGCATATAAAACATTCCTATGTTAGCCCTGTGATTCTGTTAAAACTCCAAAAAACAACTGTTTCACATTTACTTACAAACACAGCGTCTCAGAATTTAATTATTTAGAAACGGGTAAACAATGGCATCATTGTTTTTATTTAATCTGCAGGTGCATATTGTTAAGGTTCAAATATCTGGTTCATTCAAGTTATGACCAAAGAAATTCAGTTGTTTAAAAACTTCATTTTTTTTGGCCCCAATGTGAATTTTTATGGCATCATTTGCCATAAGAAACAAAATTATAAAAGTCTTCTCAGGGTGAAAACATATTCCTCAAATGATTGTTGATACCATTCACTATGTGTTTGTCTTGAAAAGATTATCATATGTAAAGGAGTTAATATTTTAAATTCTAATGTCAGAAATGGTGACATGTTTTATCCATTTTTATCTTCTAATCTTTACAATGATAGTTCTATTGATAGATATTTTATCTTTGTTTGATCAGTAAAGAAGAATTTGGACAAAGTAAGGAACTCAGTAAGTAAAAGTGGTTGAGTTTCATATTGGCTTACTTTATTAAGAAAACAGATAAATTATATCATAAGTGAACAACACCAAAAGAAACAGAAACAGAGAAATTGGAACTGGATGAGTAAAATGATGGTTAACTTTTCTGCTTAGATACACATGTGAGTGAGCCAAGAAATGCTCTGAGGTAGGGTCTGGTGCTACTTATGAAAAAAAAAAAAAAACTAAGAAAATGATGTCTCACTTTCTTTTAGACTTCTTTCCTATTTTGGGTATAATGAGTTCTTCCACATTTAATCTTAAACACTGAGTACCTCGAATTATTGGTTCTTGGGATAATGCAGTAGAAGGCTTTTTGTGGGGACAAGTGGCCAAGAAGATAACAGCTGTTGACAGTGACATTTCAAAAAGTGATCAAGGGAATGACTGTAATTCTCTAGGGGATTCATGAACAATTTTGGAATTCTTAACATCCCTTAGCATGTGGGATATGGACCTGATTTATTTAATTTAGATATTTATGAAAATAAACCCAGAAGATCAGAGGATTTAGGGGAAAACAAACTACATGTATTTTCCCTTTATAATATTTCTTTTGAATTGAACTTCCATTCGAAATTTCTATATGGAATAATTGCTGCAAAGCCAATGCCTCTTTCTTTTGGAAGATTAGAATTAGAAGTCTATAAATAGTACAACTAGGAAGGATAAATTGTATATTTATGAGAGAGGTTTTGAAACCTGTTAGTCATCTATACTGTCATGTATAATTAAAATAATAGTTAAAGTAAGTTGCCTCCATTCATTAGAAGGATTCGTGTAACATATGCATATAGCTTTGCCTCTGAAACAGTATCCTATAGACTAGGTATAATTTGAAAATTTTGAAATTTGATCTACACAGTGTTTTAAAACACACAAAAATTAGTTTTCAGTGTTTAAACTGGGTGAATTAAAAAAAAAACAATGTGGAATTTTGTTTTTTCTTGACAAATGGGAAATATCAATTCATTCGGTCCGATCCATTCATTTATGTCCCCGATTTAAGCTGCCACAAATATCTGAATTATATTTGGGATCAGCTGAAGTCTTTTTAAAAACCCTCTCTTTGACCTATTTTGAAATATACAGTACATTATTATTAACTACAGTCACCATACTCTACAATAGACCACCAAACTTGTTCTTATCTAGCCATAATTTTGTATCCAGGGATCTATGTTTTTTTCTCCATCTTCACAGACTGGTAACTATCAGTCTACTCTATTCTCATTAATTGGACTTTATTAGATTCCTCTTATATATGAGGTCATATAGTATTTGTCTCTCTGTGTCTGGCTTATTTCATTTAATGTATTGTCTTGTAGATTCATCCATGTCACAAATAAAAGAATTTCTTATTTTTTAAGGCTGAATAATATTACATTGTGTAACATATCTGTTGAAGGGGTCTTTTCTATATGTTGCCTATAGTGAAGAATATTGCAATGGACGTGGGAGTATAAGAATCTCTTCAATATGTTGATTTCCATTTTTTTTTGTGTATGTACCCAACAGTGGGATTGGTGGATCCTATAGTAATTCTATTTTTTCAAAATGAGGAAAGATAATTATTGGTGAGGATTTGGAGAAAATGAAACCCTTTAGCCTTAAGATATATATATATGACTTAAGAAGAATTTGGACAATGTAAGGAACTCAGTAAGTAAAAGTGGTTGAGTTTTATGTTGGCTTACTTTATTAAGAAAACAGGTAAATTATATCACAAGTGAACAACCCCAAAAGAAACAGAAACAGAGAAATTGGAACTGGATGAGTAAAATGATGGTTAACTTTTCTGCTTAGATACACATGTGAGTGAACCAAGAAATGCTCTGATGAAATATATATATTTATCTTTAGCTGTAGATGGACACATGTCTTTATTTTATTCATTTATTTGTATGTGGTGCTGAGGATTGAACCTAGTGCTTCACATATGCTAGGGAAGTGCTCTACCACTGAGCTAAAATCCCAGGCCCCTAGCCTTAAATTTTGATAGACCATTTTGGTTATAAAATAATTGTTTTCTCATCTCTCATTTCTTTTGTTCCTTAGGCCTCCAGGAATGGCTGGTGAAGTCAAGAGTGATACAAATATTTAGCAAAAATGTCTGGTATAAAAGAATTAGGAAAGATTTTAAAGTTCAAAGAACAAAATTAGGGAATAGAAAAAAGGAAGGTAGGATTCCAGAGATCGAGTAGAATTAACCAGTTAAAATTCTCTGCAGATGAGAATATTTGTGAGTTTAAATAAAAAAGAAATGGCTAATATTAAATTTTAAGAAAATCTTTTTTTTTTTTTTTGCCACACTAGTGGTACAATGTTGTATATTTTGTCTTAAATCTCATATGAGAACTCTATTCCCACAGCCTCAGAGTGGTAGACATTGAGAAATGAAAGCAGTGTGGCACTTTACTTTGGCTGGTAAAATGAAATCCTTAACACACTAGAGATGGAGTCAAAGTGGACAAAATGGGAACTCAGCAGAAGAAAGAAGTAAAGATGACAAAGTAAAGATGACTCACCCCTTCTGCATGTTAGGAGAAAAACTGGGTTCCTGCATCCCTTAAAAAGAAGAATCCAGATCAGTTTCTTTTTATGTATGTTTTTATTTGGTTCATTATAATTTTACATAATTATGGGGTTCATGTTGACATTCATAAATGCATATAACATAATTTACTCCATTTTAAGTTTTAGTACTATGCCCTTCCTTCTCCTCCTCCCTCCTCCATCCCCTTTCTCAACTCTATTGATCTCTTTTTCTATTAATATATTTTTAATTTGTGCATTTTAGTTATACACAATGTGGAATGCAATGTGATATAGTCTTACATGCACATAGAATAATTTGGCCGATTTCATTCCTTGTTTGCTCCCTTTCCCATACTTTCTCCCTTTCCCTAAGTCCCCACACTATGCCACTCTCCAAAAATGGAGGGAACAGGGATGTCCAAGAGCCTGACAAAGAAGTTGCAGCAGTTCAAACACCCTATCACCCACCTGAAACACATGGGGCTCCTTCGAGATTTCATTTAAACATTTGTGGTTCTCCAAATCTTAACAGCAAGCAGTTTGTCAGAAATAATTTCTGCCAGCTGAGATGTTATATGTAAGCAGCAAGAATTTTGACTATCTAGGTACTCTGAGGAAAATACCATCAAATGATGCATTCATATCTAATAAGAGAGTTAGATTTTAAAAGATGGACCTAATTTTAAAAATCCCATATACTCAAATTTACCTTGATTTTGCTACTCCTGCATGTATCACTGGGGTGAGACCCTGATATATTTTCTCCCTCTGTGCCATCAAGCTGTAGTCTCATAACTTTGGCAAATGGGTAATAAGATGCATAAAGCAGTATCGCCCCACCCACTCTCTCCCACCCTCTGGCTTGTAAGCACAGAGGAAAAGCTGAATGTGTATAAATAGGCAGGTAAATGTCATTCCACTATATACCACACAGGCAGATTTGGGGAACACTATAATAGCATGATATTTCATTTTATTTTATTTTTCCACAGTGTTGGGGATCAAACCCAGGACTTCCAGTATACTAGGCAAGCACCATATCAATGGATTACACCTCCAGCTGGTACTATTTTAAAGTGCTTTGAGGTTTTTATTTTCTTTTCATCATGCTATTTCCAAAATTTAAAAGAGCAGAGTTTTATAAGGCATTTAATAAATGTAGTTTACTCTACAGTCTCCTTATTTGGGATAACAATGAACTCTTTTGAGGTGAAGGAGAGTATTGCCTCTGAATACGGAAGAGCTCATGTTTGCAATCTTTAACGCAAAGGTTACTCTTTGTATGTGGGATGTGTTAATATGTATATAACAGCCTGATGAAATGTACTGCATGGCCTCAACTTTCTCTTAAAGCTTACTTCGAAAGGAGGCAGAATCCATCCAAAAGAGGATTAATCAGCCCAGATGCTGCCTACACATTAGTACACATCTCTTCACAGTTTGTGAGATGCTAGTAATTCTCCAGCCTCTAAACCTACAGAAGGCAGCTGTTTTCCCACACTTTTTAACAGTGTTGAGCAAAAGATGGGGGAAAGGCATGTAGCTGGGAAAGTTTTATGGCTTAAGAAGAAAAAAAAAAATGACCTGATTCTAAGAACTGAAACTTCCCTTTAAATTTTCTTCTCACATTTACTTATATTACTCTTCTTAAAATTCATATGTGTTTCTTATCTATAGCCTTGTTAATATAAAGTAAATCATAAAAATATGTAGGATTTAACTAAAACACTATTGTTTTCTTTAGGATACCGAAACAAAACTTTATTTATAAAGAATTTATAAATGTTTTGAATGGAGTTAAAATCAACACATCTGTTTTTTGTTTAGTGACAACTTTTAAGGTGCAGTTGGGGACAGGATTCATCCATCTTTGAGTTCACTCAACTTTACCAAACTGGAGCTTACATACCAATGTGTCTGTGTTTCTATAAAATTGTTGTAATGTCAGCATGACTCTGGGGAAATGTTCTATTTTTTTTCCTTCCTAGGTCAAATTTTACTACTGCTGATCCAACAAAGATTGAACAAAATTGTAAAGTAAATGCACAGAGTTCATTTCTGTTGAAAGGAAAGGCTAGGATTGAACAAATCTAGAACAAACTTAGTTTGTTTAAATATTTTATTCTCAAGAGTTCATCAAATTTAGAGCAGGCTTATATTGTGGCTAAATACTGAACAAAGCCTTCGTGAACAGAGGATTTGTATTTGTCACACTGATACATGCCAACATTTTTTTTGAAAAGCCTATAAACCCCCCACAATTGAGAATTGAATGTTTGGTCCCCAGAAGCATCACATTGAACTGACCAGGTTTTCTCTACTCATTTGGAAGGTTCAGGTAACATGTGCACACAGCCATCATAACTTCCTGTGCATCTTTGCCACCTGTTCCCCAAGTACTTACCATCCATCCTTTATCCATGCAAAAATACTTTTGGAATAATTATGTTTGAATTTTTCAGACCAGGAAGCATCGGATATAGATGTAAACTGCATATTATTTTGGCAACCCTAGAAAAAAAATGTGGCTTAAACGCCATTAGGCAGGTGGAGGTACTTGAGCTAAAAAAGAAGCTACATTAAAACACACTTACATTTGTAAAATTAGCATATCATAAATAGAAGTAAAAGAATCATAATCTTTTCTCTTTACATATTATCCCAAATGGAGAATTTGCTGGCCTCCATAAAAAGTACAAAATGATGATACCTGTGTTCTCAGACTCATAGCCATACATATTGTCATGTGCAAAGTAGCAAAATTTCTACTTTGAATTTTAAATTCTTGAGCATTTCTTAGAATTTAATAAAAAAATTGTAAGCATTTCAGAACATATCTTTATCATAGCTCATAACCACAAATTTATGCAAACATTCTACCATTAATTTTGCTAATAATTCTATTTTGTCACAAGAAGTGAACAATAAAATTTTAAAAATCAGTAGCTCATTATGAACCATTTAGTAAAATATCTCAAAATTCATGCTCCTTCTAATGAGTTGAATGGGTTAAATAGGCCAACACAAGCACTGAGCAGGAGAGAATTTCTTAGGAAATTTCATTTATTCTATCCTAAATATTTTATCTTGTGAACTGAGAACAGGGTAGTATTAGAAGGGTGGTACATAGCTAGCATCAATCTTGCAGGGCTCAGATTTGCCAATGCGGTTTGATTTGAAAATTATTTTTGGCAGATTTCATTGGGAATGCTATGAAATCTTTCTGCACTGTGAAATTTCATTTGGTAGATATCCTTCCCTTCTTTCCCTTCCTCCCTCCTCTTTCTCTGACACACACAGCATACTCACACACAACAGCTTCGTCTTACACTATAAATATATCCTTCCATTATATCACTATGGTTGGAGAGTTTATCATCCAAATCTTGAATGGGTGACTTTATGATGGTAAGGAGTACATTTATGTTAAAACCATTAAAATGGAAATATCACAAATAGACATTTTTTGGGGCAACAGGAAATGAACCAGATTGTGATTGGGTTTGAAGTTTATATTATTTCCAGGGATAAGGAGTCTCTGATGAGTAGAAACTGATTGGACTGCAGGTTTCCTTGTCAATTCCTCATATCCGTGAGTTATGAAGTTTTATTCTGACAGCAGAAAATTAATTCACTCTGCTGTCTTGATTGCTTTCCCACAGTGCTGCCTCCATGGCTATGAACCAGCAATTGTTGTGGTGAGAAAGAGAGAGTTGGTTTGCTTCATGGTAGGTTGTCCCTTTACCCCATGAGGATGAGGAATCTGAGATGGGGAAGGCTAACCAGGAAGGAAATATCTCTCATTACTTCAGTAGTCAAGGGCAAAATTTAAGGTGGAAAGTTTTATTCATGTAGAGATGTGGTGGGTTCTGCTTGCTTTACTCAGCATTAAGAGAGCAAGGCTAAGCAGTATTATGACCATTTCTTTGCTAATTAAAGTTTAGACTAAAGTCATTTCCCCTCATTGAGGCCAGTGGGAACATCCACAGTAGAGGTTTTTGGCTCAAAGCCCAGTATGAGATGTAGTGCAGAAATATTCTCCAGCACTGGGGGCATTGATGGTCACTAAAAAAGCACGGGAGAACTCTTTTGATTTCAAACTGAAATGTCTGGGAAGGTGGGACTTCTTTTTACCCTGAATAATGTTGCATTATTCACACTCTCAGGCAGATTACAAAGGGCTTAGACACACCAGGAGCCAGGAATGTCTATAGAGAAAAAGGGCAGATTGTTTCTGAGTAATGATTTTCACACTCTTAATGATTTCTGGGAGTTTGAATGTTTGATAATTCTGACATCAGTTTGTAAGTGTCACATACAGAATAATGAAATAAAATAAGTCAGCAAGGACTTTCATGTCCTCTAAAAGCTTGCTGATATAATTAGAGTGTTCCTTCTACTTCTCTACTGGGTGATATGAAGTGCCTTGATTTGTGGCTTTACTGTGTTAAAAGAAAAGCCACTGAATGTAGATTGTTACTCCTCATACATATGTGTAAATATTTATATGTCTTTCCTCATCCAAATCCTTATAATTAGGAAGATAGGATAATGTCTTTTTCTAGGAGTCTGGACACTTAACTGAAGCAATTAGAACTGAGGATACATTCTTAGAAGACTCATGCTGGGCTGGGGTTGTGGCTCAGTGGTAGAGTGCTGCCCTAGCATGCATAAGGCACTGGGTTTGATCCCCAGCACCACATAAACTAACTAAATAAACAAAATAAAAGTATTGTGTCCATATATAACTAAAAAAAGAAGACTCATGCCATCTTAAAGTTGTTCTATTTTGCATTTCTTATTATATAGCTCAGCTTGTTTTTGATTGAAAAATAATTACTTCCTCCCAGAAGAAAATACTATATTTTCTTACTTATTTCATTGTATTGCTTATTCAAATTATCCAATCGCTTGCCATGTCTCTGCATATACATGTTTGTATATATACATATAGTTACATGTATCTATAATTTTTTTTATCAAGAAATACAAATATATTTTACGTGATAAAGTAGAATTTTTATTTTTCTCAGATTTAATTTTAAAACTAATGCCAAGGTATTAGTCTTAGGAGAGGTTATGCCACCAAACACATACTAAGTGGAAGGGGGTGTACCAGTTAGGAGGCTGTTGCCCAATCAAAGGAAGAAAAGGAGCAACCTGGACTGAACCAGGTACAGCTCAGATGAATGGAAAGACATCAATCATACACAATATGGAGCCAGTTAGAGTTGTTCATGAACTGGATGTGGGAAGTGAGGGAAATGCAAGAGTCATGGGTAACTCCTTCATTTTTGGTCAAATATAAGACCAAGCTCTCTAATATTCAGCACTGGGACAACAAACAAGTAGAAAAGAAATATCTAATGTGGTAGGAAACAAACCAGGAGAGTGTGGCTTCCCAGACATCGCCAGAGAAGTTTTGAAGATGGAAATAAGAGCCAATAACTAAGAGAAAAATTCTTTGAAAAATGTTAGAACATAAAAACACACTTAATTAATTTTGCAAGATGAAAGTTGTTTTTAACTAGGATAAGAATGTTTGGCATGGGAGAGATTTCAGCCTGACCAGAATGGGTCCAGAAGGGTAAGGGAAGGGAAGAACACCAAGTTTTAATAGCAGGTTTAGAAAAATAACAGATAGAAGGAAGAGGACTCTGTGGTCCAAAGAGACATTTCTATAACAGGAGAATTCTGGAAGAACTTTTGTCTTATCATTTCCATTTTCTCAATTAATTAAAAGGTGAAATTATCAGCTAATGGGAAAAAGCAGCAGTGTTGGGATTTTGAGGAGAAATGTGTGAGGTAGTCTGATTAGGAAAAAAGCAATTGAATTAGCAGAGAAGTGTATTTAGGGCTGTTAGGCATGATAGCAGAACCTTGACACTGAGGACTTGATTCAAGTTAGGGATTCATAGGCTTTGTGATTTTTAAGATGACATTTTTTTTTGAAAACTATGAATTTGAGTCATATATTAGAGACATGAAAATGTCTCACCTATATATTACATAAACTTACATAATGATTCTTTAAAAGACAAACGATAAAAATATTTTTTTTCTTTTTAAAAAATTATCCCTAAATAATTTTTCTATGTTCGTACATGAATACACCTATGTACATACATGAATCAGTTAAATTCCACATCATGTGCAAACACAAGAATGGGATCCTAATTAGAATAACTTATAATCCATGTATGTATAATGTGTCAAAATACACTCTGCTGTATTTATACCTAAAAAGAACAGATAAAGAAATACCCCTAGAAAGAAAGCCTGATGTTGAGATGAAAGGTCAAGCGAGTATCAGACTAAAAGAATGATGATCTGCTTCCAGATAGCAGAAGTTTTAGGTACATTAAACAGTGAAAAGTCTGTTATAGTGAAGACTTGGACTAGTGACATGAACGAGCGAGCATACCTTTCTCTCTGTGGAAATGAAATAAAGTATGAATGGAATGTTCCAGTCTATGCTCCAACTAATCACACAAGGATATTCTCAGGAAACTTGTGGCTTGACTAAATGTGATTTGAGAGAAAACCAAGAGCCTGGACAAATATTTCTAGTTAGCAGATTCACAAAGGTTTTGGAATGTGTCCCACTAATGCCCAGAATCTACTTCATTCTCTGTCTCATGGTTTTCATGCTCTATTTGCTTCCTGTTGGCCTACTCTGTAATCACCTTGGAAATTGTGGTGATAATAACTAAGTTACTCTCTTATCACTGTCCTGGATGACTTGGAAAAAATAAATTTTTCCCTACATATTCTATGTATTTAAGTAATATAACTAGAATTTGCTTCATATTTTCATTAAAAAATCATCTTTAAATTTTTGTCAAATTATCTTTAAGTCAACTCCATTATATAAATATTACTATTAATAAAGTTCAAAATGACTTGATAATTCATCTGTATTCACACAGCTAGGAAAGAAGCAGAAAAAGAATTAGGTATTCAATTTTCAGATTTTAAAAATGTCAACAGATTATCATTTCATGACACCTTCCAAGATACTGAAGTGCATTAAATCCTGCATTTTCTATATGCATTCACTGGCCAGGATATTCTTCAGTTTTCTTGTGCTTGATTGCAATATTTTTTTCTGTTTAAAATCTTATTTTGTGTGTGTGTACAAAATAAGAATTTGTAATTGATAAAATATCCAGAAATAAATAAATAAAATTTGCTCTGAAAAAACCCCTTATACGTTACTCTGCCCAGACCCTCCCCACATTTATGTATGGGAAAACTGAATCCCAGGAAAGTTAAGACTCACTTAAGGTCATTCAATTTGTTAATAGGATTACAGATGGGATTATATCTCTTGACAGCTATCTCAATGTGGTTTCCATTGTGTTATACTGTCTGTAGAAACTAAAATACAAAACCAACAAATTTGAGAGCTGAAACGGACCCTAGAGATTGAACTTCAACTTTTTTATTTTATGAAGGAGGAAATGCAGATCCAGAAAATTAAATTGTTTCTGCAAAGTTATACAGGGAGTGTTAATAGGAAGTTAGAATGGGACTGTGCCTGCCTCATGTTTCAACTGAGGTACTATAAAGAAAGCTATCAGATAACAGACAGTTCATGTAGACGCCCCAGACCTTGTGCTGATTTTCAAAAGAAATGGAACAAAAATGTGGCTCTTTACCCCCTCTGCTTGATTAAGGACTTAAAAAAGTTACCAGAGATAGTGGGGAAAAAAGAGATTGGTGAGGAAATTGTTTTTGGAGAAAGTTCTTGCTGTGATTTGCATCCCCAGACATTGGAAGAAAGTTTAAAGCATGCTACGTCTGAAGCCCATACCTGGTGAGGGGGTCTTTGAGAACACACCTGACATACCACATCCATAGTTGGTGGTAGTCAAGAGTATTGCACTTGAACTCTCTGAGTACATACAGATTATGTCACCACTTCTTGTGAATCAAATGTGGGCCATGTAAAAGGAAAGAGCCACTGTGCCACAGTGCCACCTCAAAGTGCAAGAGGTCATTAGAACAAGAAGGAAGAAGATATACAGGGATGCCCAGCAGTTGATGATGCAATATCAAGCCACACTTAGAATAAAGGCTTATTCCCCAAGATCAGGGATCCTTTTTAAAAAGTTTTTCCACAGGGACTTAGGAAGGAAACTTTGTAGAACTCAGAAATATAAGAGAAAAAGTTGACTTTTACCATTCCTCAAGATCAAAGAAGACCATCTACTCGTGATGACTGCAGTCTAAGTAAAATTCCCTCTATTTGTAGAAGCTAGTGTGTGAGAGAGAAGGTGTTGACCAGGTCAGGTGGAACACTGGACAACAGCAAGTTTTGCAGCAAACCTGAGCATATCTTGGCATATTAGAAGAAAACCTGGGTTCCTGCATTCCTCCGCATAGTATTTTTCAATGAACATCCTACATACTGAAATGACACTATTTTTAATTTATGAAAATTAAAAGAGGTTGTGTTTTTGAGGGGTAAGAAAACCTAAATGACTGTTCAGAATTTTCATTAAGAGTTGAGAGGATGACAACCACAGGGACATGAAATTAGAGTCATATTTTGTTCACAGTCCATGGAGAAAAATATTCAACAGTTGAAATGGATTGAATATGTTTTTCAAAAGTTCATGTATTGGAAATTTAATCCCCAAGTTCATATGTCAGTGATATTGGAGATGGAGTTTTGCAGATATAACTGGGGTTAGATGAGGTCATTAGGGTGGGGTCCTCAATGATGGCATTGGTAGATTTGTAAGAAGAGAAAGATACCCAAGCTAGCATGCTTCCTCTGTACTTCCCACTGAGTTGTGATACTGCAAGAAAGCCCTTGCCAGATGCCAGTAAAAAGTTCTTGGACTCAACTTAGCCATGAGCTAAATAAACCTTTGTTCTGTATTAATTACCTCATTTCAGGTATTTTGTTATAGTAATAAAACATTAGCTAAGACAGCATGCTTATTATAGGAGTTTTATACACAAGTTCTTCTGTGTACTCTGCTGTCTCAAAAGAAACAATGTAAGAAGGCAAGTAAGAATTAATGGTTCTTTAGTTTTGCCTCTATTTGCTAATTTCCACAGAAAAATTAAAAAATAAGATGTTGAAAGATTTTTAAAAAAACATATTTCATTGCATAGATTTCTAGTAATATTTGTTGAGCCAGTTAATGAATGAAAAAAATAATACTACCTTTAGTGGAGGCACATGACAGAGAGTTACCAGCTTCAGACAGTAGGAACAGCTGCAGCCACTCATGCCCATCAGAATGGAAGCTGATGTCTATGTACCAAGGGAAGAAAAACACAAACAACACACTGTGTGCCAAGGCTGACCACTAGGACCATCCAACTTTTATTTAGGATACCAACAGTTAAATGTAAACTTGGATCAGTTGAATTATTTTACTTAGGAAAAGCTATATATACAATGTGTATTCACAATTTCAATCAGTAAACAGAGCTTGCTGGCCTGTTTCTAAGGCCATGGAACTTGCAATAAATCTTGTTCTTTTCACCTCAGAAGGATCAAGAGGAGCAGCAGGCACCCTGCCTTTTTCCTACCACATCTGGCTCCAGCACATGGTAAAAATCATCAGCCCTGACTTGTGTTCCCATCCCTGGCTTGCAGCACCAGCAGGACTTCTTTCAGAATCAGCATTTCTATGAATCTGAAGGCACAGACATTTGAAATGAGTGACTTTTAACAAAGGTCCCTAGTATTTCCAGACAGTTCTGTCTCACATACTGGAAGAAGCATCTGGTTATGGATGTGAGCTTTTATGATTAAGCTAATGTCAGTATTTCCTGATAACACTGGCAACAATAATGTCACATCCTCAGAGCCATGTCATGGGTGTCTTTCAATGATAAACTTTGACAAAAACATATAGAAAAGATATACAAGGACTCATCAGTAAGGTAACTGACCATGTTTTTGGAATTGAACTAAAGAATGTAGGAAAGGGGAACTTTTTAAAAATATTTTTAGAGATCAGCTGTAGGATGTTTGATGCTCTATAATAAGATCTTACATTTGAAAACCAAATGGTGGCTAAAAATTAGGATTTCAATGTAGTACTTCTAGATTTTGGTGGAAACACTTCATAATCCATGGGTTACCTTGTGAAAGTAGTATTTCTGTTTTCAAGTAGTTACCTATTTAATCTATAATTAAGTAGTCAATGTGCCTATTTTCCACACCACATTTCAGGGTTTGTTATATAAAACCATATAGCAATCTAAACCATATATATGACTAAAAGGCATAAATCCATAGAGTTATTTAAAATTTTTTCTGCAATCATTTGGTGTGATAGTTTGCAAAAATGGCCAGAATTCTCCGCCTGTTCCTTTATCCATGGTCTTGGCAATGCAATTTTACAGCATCTATTACCCCACTTTTAAATCTGGGTTAGCTGTGTGGCTTGCTTTGGCAACAGAATTCAGAGTAAATCATATTGTACCCATTTTGAGCCTGGATCTTTGAGGTTTCCTGAGTGACCTCACCATTTGGGAAACCACTGGCCTAAGTAGATTGATGAATTATGAAAGATATATGGTGTGGTTATCTCCATCACCCGGCCAATGATACACATACATCTGAGAAAGGCCATGCTAGAATTAGATTTGACCCACTAGCTAACTGTAGGAACATAACTGAGCCCAATCGAGATTTAATAACTACCCACCTGACCCATAGAACTGTGATAAAAAAAAGTTTTACATCACTAAGTGTTGGGGGGTTAATTATGTAGCAATAATTTATTGGTATTCCTGATTATATCCTCTATGGAGTTTTTTCCTTTTATTCATTTTTTAAAATTCATACTTGAAGAGACCACCACTATGTCTCTATGGGCCATTGTTCTGATTCTCCACAATTTTTGGAAAACTCTATATCAAAAATATTATTTTTATGAGAATACTGAGAAAGGAAAATAGTGGAAAAGAATCCCTATCCCACTGCTTTCCAACTATAGTATTGCTGGCCTCAGTGTCAAGCATATGAGTATGCCATCTACCTGATTTGGGGTCATGAGTTTTGAGGGTTAGGGCTTGTTTCTTATAAAATTTTGTGTTCCACATGGCTTTTAGTTCATTGTATTAACACACAGTAATGACTTAAATTTAACTACATGAAATTAAATCAATTTATTTGAATTCCTGTCATAAGAGAGGACCCAATAGTTTCTTCATCCAACAGTTAGATTCCTGTTTCATATGTATTACACAGCCATCTGCACTGTCAAGAAGCACTCAGGGCTGCCTGGGGGACTTGATTAGGGCTGTGCAAAACCCACCAGCCATAACAGAATATTCAACATAAGCTTAGGAAAATCTCTAAGATCCAAGAGAATCACATCTGCAGGTGATCCAAACAGACCTAAATGAACCGGTGGGGGGTCCTGCAAGGGCCTGGACTGAAGAAAACTCCCATCTAATTTCTATTTTCTTAAGCCCTAAATGCATGGATTAAAATTCTTTAGGTACAGGCTGAGGTTTGAGAACTGATTCCTCCCCAGGCCTTATTACATGAATGGTGTATCTGGAGAATAGTCAACTCTTCCAGGCTAGTACATGACGGCTACACCAAATGCAGAAATATAGTATAATAATCAATATCTCTTTTCAGGAAGTTGCCCACAAGATCCCCCTGTTGAGACCCCTGCTTACCTCATCATTCATTTCTGCCCTCCCCATGCATTTCAACTATCCTGAGCACATCCTGTTCCTGCTTCTGTGTCTTGCACGTCTTATTCTTCTTGCCTAAATTATACTTCTTTTATGTTTTCAACCAGTCACATTTCACTTTTATTTATTTTTATTTTTTGGGTTTTCAAAAATTGATTAAAAAATAAATTGCCAATCACATTTCTATCATTTAAAACTGAACTCCATCACATCCTTTTCCACAAAGCCTTTAACTACTTGTAACTCCTCTGAAGAGAGACTTTCAAAGACATGAGAGGAGGCATGCTGTACAGTATTTGTTGTTCCTTTTATGGGGCAGCCTAAGTGCTCATTGCTTATCATCAGTCATTATTTCTTTAAAGGCAGGAACCATGACTCATCTATTTTTATGTCCAGATTAGCAACTGGAATATGTTAATGTTAGATGAAATAAATGTGTAAATTAGCATCACTGCATTCTGCTTCATAGAAGTGCTTACTTAACAGTTCTAAACATTATTTTTTTCAACTTCGGTTGATTTACGTGGATATCTTTTTATCATAATTTTGACGGACATGTCCAAAGTGGAAGGATAACTCTTATGAGCAGCTGGTACCCTATAACTGAGGAAAATCTCTTTTGTTTGTGCTTTAAGCCAATAATGAAACAGATGATTGTTAATACTGTTGATTTGTGCTTTATGCCTTTAGAATCTTTAGTAATATGACAAAATTCTACATATAAGTAATTGTGAGCAATATGCAAACAGTGCACATAATTTTACACAGACACAAAACTATTACATTTGTATAAACAATACTTATTTTACATAATATACATAGGAAAAATAATTTACTTAATAAGCATGCTAATTCAGGAAGTAGTATAACATATGGTTTGTATCAACAAGTGACTACATCACTGTGTCCAGATTTAAATTCACTTTATTTAGTTTTTTGGTTTTTTTTTTTTTTGTGTGTGTGTGTTTGTGTGAAAAGTAAGGGCAATAATACATAACTATTTTTCTAGAGTTTGTAAATAAGAATAGAAAATATAGTAAGCATTTTTGATCACTTTAGGAAAATATCAAGAAAACATATAGGAGATATGTATAATATATATGTTCCTTTTTCCATATTTTAATTAATGTATTAAATTATACTTAACAGTGGGATTCATTGCTACATATTTATACATGCACAAAATATGTCAATACAATTTGGTCAGTATCATTCTCTGGTATTGACCCTTTCTCTCCTTTTTTCCTTCTTCCTACTCCTTTAAGCTACTGGTCTCCCTTCTATTTTCATGAAATTCCCTTCCACTTTTCTCTCCCCTAAATTCTATCTGCACTGATGGGCATATTCTTAGGAAAAATCATTAGACAATTTTTGATGTTTGCCATATACATAATAAATCACATAAAATCTGTATAATTGCTTTTAAATAAAATTTAATTATAATGTCGCTATGTCATTTAAAGAAGAGCACTTCTCATTTACTAAAATTCATAAGATCTTGTATTATGGCTTTAAAGTATATACACAGTAGGAGACTTAACCACACCAAGACCAAAATGAAGACTGTAGCCAAAATAGAAGAGCATATAGGTCATCTATCTATAGCCACATCTATCTACAGTAATGTTTATTTCAACAATGAACATTTTTACAATTCTCATGGATATTTCTTTTCTATGCTTGAGGGAGATAAGGTGCTTCAATCAGCCACCCATTTGGTTGAAGATGGACTTTTTCACAGAAGAAAAATTGTATTAAAGACTTCATAGCTCTTAAATAATTTGATTTTATTATTATTATACAACACAGAAAAACTAGCAATTATCATCTCAGATCAGTGCTACTTAATACCTATGTGTAGATGAATAGAGAAAAATCCTGTTGATTTAGGAATACTAAGTGTTTCCTGAAGAATATATTGAGTATCTGCTCTCTAGCCCTGTCTTCTCCTGTAAGGAGCCACTAGGCACAAGTGGTAATGGAGCACTTGAATTGTGGTAAGACCAAATTGAAATGCAATTGAATAATAAATAGCTCCTTGATTTCAAAGATACAGTACTAAAGAAATTGTAAAATAGGCCATGGATATTTTTTATATTGATTATATGTTACAATGAAAATATTTTGGATATATTAGGCTAAATAAAATGTACTAAAATTACTTTAATCTATTCTTATTTATTTTTTAAAGTGTCTTCTAGAAAGATTAAAATTACATATGTTTCTTGCATTGGTGGCTCATATTAGATTTCCATTGCTTGTCATTCTTCTAGTTCAGATTCTTTTGCAGTTCAGACAACTTCGAAAATAAAGCAACACTAGACACATACTGTGAGTACACATTCCTGTTATAAACCTGCCTATGGCCTATAGGTTAAGAATTCCTGCCTTAAACAATTCAAAATATACTTTTGGATTAAAAAAAAATTCAAATGTCACAACAGCAAAATTTTGTTCCTCTACTTTACCACCTAGAATTTGTTTCACCATCACATGATAGGCATTTGGAATTATAAGGGAAATGGCCCAACAAAATTCTCTATTGGTGTTTATCAAGAGGATGTTGTGATGATGCTACTCATTGCACACCGTGTTTCACATTACAGATTCATTCCTGAAACATTATGTGGAAATACTTTTGTAAATTTAAGAACGTTTTCATGTGACAGTTATTTTTTAAGGTAATCTCTAATAAGTCATTTAGTGAATTAAATGATAAAAATTAATTACTTTTTTGCTCCATTTCAATAAGACCTTCATTTAACCTCTATACAAAATTGAAATAGTCCCCAGATATTTGAAATATACCATGCTTTTTTTTAAGAGTAAACCTTGATTCATGCCTCATCTAAATTCCTTTCTGATGACTAATGAGTTCCTACAATTCAGCCAGAGTGTTGAAATAAACAAACAAAGCCCTGAGATTTTATTGCTTTCAATTTCTTCACTCGAAGAAATAAGAGATTGGTCTTAATGACCTTAGAAGTCTCTCTTTAACTTTCTATGATGTTTTCACTAAATCCAGATGTTGGACACATTGAATATCACTAAAGCAGAATACACAAAAAATAGTTGATATTGCATGTGATTCAGAGGTAAACTACACTCAAGTATTGTTTCTGAGAAACATTTGATTTTTGCATTATTTATTTTGAACAAGAACAGTTGAAAAATGTTTGGAGAATTAGTTGAAGCTATGTAAGTCTTAAAAGTGAGGGATCTGAAGCAATCAGGGATAAAATTTTTCTACTTTTTCCACTTCTAATTTTTTATTACACTTTTTATTTATCAATTTTGAATTTCTAAAGAGTTTCCTTTATTCTTGAGGGAGATAAGTTGCTTCAAAGAAGCATTTGACTTCTGTTCTTTTGTATTTACTGTTTTCAAAAGAATAAATATAGCTTAATATTAGTGCAATCATTAAAAAGTATTGTTTGTTTTTGATTATGTTGCAGTACTTGGGAATCAAACTTAGGGCCTCATACATGAAAGATAAACACTCTACCATTTGAACTATATCTCCAGCTATTTATTTATTTATTTATTTATTTTGAATCTTTTCTTTTGAGTTAGTCTTGGCTAAGTTGCCTGAGCTGACCTCAAACTTGTGATCCTCCTAATGCAACCTCTTCAGTAGTGGGGTTTACAGGTGTATGCCACCACACCTGGTATTACAGAATGTTTAAAAAATTTATACTTTCTCTATCTGAGAAAAATACAATTGAGACACTCAGGTCTCTGCAGTAGAATGAAAAGAACATAATAATTAGTGTATCTTTTGTTTCCTTCAAATCCAGAAGCATTGACTCACAATCTCATTTGCCCTACTTGACACGCAGAGTGACTTCTGGAATAACTGGGTGGGGAGTGATGGCAATTCCTCTAATTGCACTGACATCTGAATGCTCACCTTGGTATGGTGAGATTATCCCAGAATGCTTGTGGTCTGTGGAGTGCAGGGTGTATAAGTTGCAGGGAAAATATTTTTCCCCCTGGAGGTTGTCTTTGAGTGCTTCTTAGAGGGAGTGATGGAAAAATGAGTACTTACTTTTACAATCTGACTTTTTTTTTTTAAAGTGGTCTTAAAGTCTGGCAGATGTTCATCTTAATTTGTTTCTTAATTGGGGAAAGTGAGGTTAGCACAAAGGACTTTTTAAGAACAGTTGAGGATTTATAGTTGCAGGTTGAAGCTGTTTGAATGATAATGCCGGGGACAAAGATATCACACATACAGAATCCAAGAACTATTCAAGTACAAGCATCAGGTGTTGTGCACACTGATGTGCACACCACAAAACTTTTAAACTACACCTGTCCTCCTACCTACTACTAAAGAGGCTCAATTTAAAATGTGACTCATACTATGAACTTCAATCTATCCTTTTACCTGAAGATCCTTCTAATTCCTGATCAGAGGTAGGCAAAATGTATGATAATTCTGTACAGTCAACAGCTCCGAAAAGTTGCATTTCCCTTGTGATTTAAAAGACGAACTGAACCATTTCTTGATTTCAGACTTAAAGAGGCAATACAGAAACACCAGTCTGGTTTCACTTGACCTTCAAGTACATTGAGCAAGGCTCCCAAGGAGAGCAACCACACTTCCATGTTTCAGAAACCAAGTCACATGGCTTTTACTGATGTAAGTGGCAGAATTACTATTTGGGGATTCAAAGTAGGTTTGGATTGATCATTACATAAATATTACAGCTGTTACATATTGTTTCTTTTCAGAGAAGAAAGCAAAAATGAGCTGGGGATAGATAAAAAAATGATAAAAAGTTTTTGTGCAACAATGATCTTCTGTCATAATTTATGAAAAGCATTTGTTTCAAGTAGCTCTTGAAACCACAGTAATACAATTATCTTTTCCTAGAAATACCATAGGTTGTGGTCTAAAATCAATATCAAAATGTGGTTTGCACCGGGCACAGTGGCAAACTCCTGTATTCCCAGCAGCTCTGGAGGCTGAGGCAGGAGGATCACAAGTTCAAAGCCAGCCTCAGCAACTTAGCAAGACCCTGGGCAACTTAGTGAGATTCTATGTCAAAATAAAAAATAAAAACAGGCTGGGGTTATGGCTCAGTGGTTAAGCACCCCTGGGTTCAACAACAACAACAACAAAAGAAATGTGATTTGCTGATCCTTCCTTTCCTCTAACATCATAGGGTCTTTCTTAGGTATAACATTCTGGTTTGGGCAAAGAGAACACTGAAATATGTTGACAAGAAAGAACTAATAGATCACACAGAGTCAGGATAGAATGATTCCTTCCTGAGCCCAACTATCTGAAACTAATCCCTGTGATTGAAGTGATTCTTACAATATATGAAAAACAAGCAAACAGCTTATGATATTATGCCTTTAGGGATAGCTCACAGGTAGTCTTCCCTCCAGTGAATTCCTCCCCAAATACTATATTTCCAATTTATACAGAGATATTCTTTTTCCTGCTTGGGTTACTTTGTAACATAATGAGTTGTATAGATTTTATTAGTATCGATTTGTGGTTGTTTATAGCCAAAAAGAAAAATCCATGCTTTCAAAAACATACCTAGATTACAGTCAAATTGATGATTGTCTGTAGCAACTATTGAAAATTGAGATTTTTATCAATAATGTGAGGACTCTGTGATGTTACCATGGAGATGGCTTCATCTTCACTGATGTTAAAGTTTTTTTTTTATCTATTAGTTTATTAAGAAGATAGACTTCACAGTTAAGCAGAAGTTAGCATTAATTTTAATTAAAATTTTAAATGTCCATTTTCCAATCTTAGGTTTTCAATAAAAATCCTCTATAAATATAATTTTATGAAGATTAAATGAAAAGACATAGGTAAAACATCTAGCAAAATGTTCAAGCTATTTATTACATATCAACTTTCTCCCCTGCCCCACTTAATTTTTTTATTTTGATCCTATGGGCTCTATTAACATTTCTAGCCTCTTTATTGGCCAAAAAATATTCCAGAAACTTCTTCAACTTAAAGTCTATGATTTTAGACTAGATTCATTTATTTAATACCCACCCCCCCACACACACACATACACAAGCCCTTACAAGTACAATGACACTTTTCTAACAAGTTCTTTTACTTTCCTCGGAATTCTCTGAGAAAGAAAAAAACCCTTAGGGAAGCAGCTTTTTGTAAATTTACAAATTCAATGTTTCATTCTTTTGCTGCCATTTTCCAACCTGTCAAACACATCTGTTTTGCTTTTGCTTCAGTAGGTTCTCTGCGGGAGCCTACTTTTTGACATGATTATCCCAGCAATCTCATTTTCAGCCCTATCCTGGCAGCTATCTTCTGAAATGCTTTAAGATATTTTACAGATATTTCTACTTTTTAGGGAAGTTGAATTAAATCATCTTCTCAAGTGTCTTTCTCATCTCTGCATTCAGTTTTGTTCTCAAATGAATAATTTATGTTCTATAGCTCCTGTCTAAAGGAAGGTATAAACTTGCCTCTCCTTTCAACAGAGAACTCTGAGCCATCCTAAGTCTTGGACAGTTAGCTGATAGTACCACTGAGCTCTAATGCAGGAACAAATGTGTTATGCCCTTAGGGTGTCTTTTAACCAGTGATGAGATGTCAGATTCCCTTTGGGTCTGAGAATTCCACAAGAGGTGCATTCTCTCTCCATTGAGAGATTTTCCTCCAGAAACCACAGATTTCTGAGTCACAGTTGTTTTACCACCTGCAAGCTACATTTGCCCCATTAATCCTTGCTCCTAGATGACGTGTGACATCTCCCACTTCAGAACAGCTTCATCACATTTTTTTCATTCACCACTGAAATGTCATTAGAATGGAAATCATGAATTTTTATAACTTATTCAATTATAAGAGACTTTCTCTTTGAACACATCCTCTCCCCACACAGAATAAGCACACTCTTTTCTGTGTTCTTTACATTACACACTTGAAAAAAATCATTTGATCTACTACTTATCTTTAGCTTCTGCCATAGTTAAGATTCTCATTATGACATAGTTCAATGACACTTCTTCTAACATTTTCCCCTTGCCTTCTATATTTCCCTTTTCCAATCCTTTCTCTGTATTGCCATCAACATGTCTTTTTAGTACAGATAGCTGATTATATTATTCCTCTTTTAAAAATCCTTGACTAGATCCATGTTATCTATAGATTTAAAAAAACAAGTTGCTTTTTTTTTGCCTTTTTTTAAAAAAAGGATCTGATTACTGATATGTCATGACAGTTCTTTGCAACAGAACTTTTATGAACTCTATGAAAAATCTTCTGCCACTTCTAAAAATATATCAGTATGTCCATAGTCCTGCTGAATTCAAAATCAGTATGCTAATCCATGTTCTATGCCTTTATATATTTTACTACCTCTTTCTGGACTGCTATATTGTTTTAATTTCTCAATTCTCCTTTAAGAATAGTTCAAATGCTAACCCTCTTTAATAACTGTTTTGGATGTTCTTTTACATTGTCTATTAAAAAGTTGCAAAACTACTTGCATTTATTTCTCATCAAATTAGTGTAAGTAGCTTGGAAAAATCTTCAAAGAAGCATATCAGTGCATAGTACAAATTTTGAAACATAAAAAAATTTCCTGAATCACGGTGTGGAGGAGTTAAGTAACAGGAATAAAAGAAATAATGTGAAGTTATATTTTAGTAACAGATTAAAAACAGCAAAAATAGACTTCAGTGGGAAAAAATAAGAATAAAAAATACAAGGAAAGTAGAAAAAGACCTGGAATAAAGTAACTGAGGACTAAGGAGAATAAAAGTAAAAAGTAGTTTGAAGTTTTGTGTGGGTATGTTTGACCAAGCCTGTGACCTTGAGCATTGAGTCTAGATCTATGCACATGAGTTCACCTTAGAGAAATGGCAGTCCATGTAACCAGACAGCTTCCTTGGTAGGGTTCTTCTGGCATTTTTAAGTAATTGAAGTAAAATATATCAAAAACTTAATGAAGTAGTACACTGTATTACTATCATGTTTGAATTGGCCAAAGTTGACATCATCAAACAATGTGCTATTTCAATGACTTTGCCCTGAACAAGAAAGAAAAGCATGACAAAATTGGAAAGAAAAACAATCAACAAAAGTATTGCTTGCTTAAAAGGGGGAGAAAATAATGGAAGCAAAGAGCAGCATAGTGCATGTTGGTAGTAGAAAAGGAATACTGAACACAATCAGATGCCCTGAGATGTGTTTAAAATATCTATGCTTGTATAATTATGTCAAAATTAACCCCAATATTATGTGTTCATAATATTATGAACTTCAATAAAATGAACTAATAAAAAGAAGAATTTGCCAATCTTTAATTAGGGTTTTTGGAGCAAATCATTTAATCTCTTCAGTTGTCTTCAAACTAAGATGTTGGTTAAGATTCAGCTATGTGTAAAAATAATCTGTAAAATTTAGCATATATATAGCTATATATATTTAGCATAATATATCTATATTAGTATTTTTTTCTCAATTTTCCCACTTTTAGTTTTTCTCTTTGAAAAGTTGAAAAAGCACACATTAAGTATATAATGGCAAAAATAAAAATAGCTAGAGTACTCTTGTTTTAGAAATTTTATATTTATCAATACAGCAAGCAATTTTATTCATAACATAAAATGAAATGAATGAAGCCTTAGGCCTTCCCTCCAGTTTAGGAATTACTTTAATTTCTCTTTGGTTTTATGCTTTCTCACAGGCAGTTTAGAATGTCACATACACTTAGAGTAGACACGTTATACAGTGAAATTGTGCAAAACGTTTATGACAATCCTCATCTGAGACATAAACACTTCTTGTTTCCTGCTCATGTTTTCAATAAAACCATATTTTTTCAAGCAAAATTACTTACAACATGACTAAACACGTGCTCTGTACAGCAACATATATAGAAGTACTTCCTTTTGGTGCTATATATATATATAATCTCCTGAGAGGATTTTTATTTTTATTTTTTTTTAAATTTAAGTCTTTGGGATGGAGCTAATTAAATTACCATTGAACTCAAACCTACCAGTTCTTATGATTTGTCTCAAGCTCTCTTTGCTACCAGATCTTCCTACCCTATACCCTCACTTTTTTCATTTAAGATGTTCAAGATACACATTCTAGTTCCATTAATAATTTCCTTTCTCATTATTCCTCTTAAATTCTCATTTTTCTTGTCTCCTCCTTTGACAGAGAGAAGACACAAAGCAGAAACTTGCTTTGGAAAGTTATATTTGCCCCAGAAGAAAACAATTGTCTTAAAATTAATCGAGCAATATAACTCTCTTTTCCCCCTGTTATGTCCCCTATGTACAAAGAGGACTGAAAAGATTCATCACTTCTTTGGAAAGATTTAGTTTTTCACAGAGGAATCAACTTCCTAATGTGTCAACATGAAAAATACTTTTCCTTGTATCTGTTTTAATATATATTATTCATAATTTAATTTTTAAAAGGACAATGTTTATTGTCATTAAATTTGGTCATTTTGTAAGCATAGGTAAATATATGCAGGTGTATCATTTGGTATATTCCACATTAACCTACAAGATTTTGAATTCTTTTTAGACATGGGCCATGCGTTATTTTTCTGATTATCTCAGAATTCTAAGCATACATTAGAAATAACTGAAGTTTTAAATATATACACTGAATTATAGTAAAACCTACCTCCTAAATCAAGAGGAAAATATGTGAATCTCACAAATAGTAGTTACTTTTGGTAAAAGAATGCATTGATCTGAGGGGAAGAAAGATTGAGAATATTGGTCTTTATTGTCCTGAAAGTTTAACTGAAAGGTGATTTTCTCAATCATAAGCTAATAAAATAATAAAGGTATAGCAAAGACATTGTTATGCATTCCCACTCTTCTTCATACTTCTTTGTTCACCTTGGGATTTTAATAGAATCAAGGGCAGGGACATCACAATAGTTACATGTGTTTTACTTGCAAAATTTTGTTTCTTGCTATTGTACAAAAGATATGTACAAGACAGCAAAATTTCTGCAAATTTCTACTATGTTCTTGGTATAGCTGAAAGTAATATTACCTTAGAGCAGTTCTTTAATTTATTTTTCTATTTTTGCTTTTAATTTATTATGACTTTATTTAAATTTATATTTGCTAAGTTATTATGTACAGTTAATCATCCATAAAGTGGCAATCTTTTGGGAAGAGAATGATGTTGATCCTCCGTTTAGTGGCACTTTAGGTTATACCATTGCTGTACGTTTCAGTCAGTAACACATTATGCAGTTAGCATCACGTCAACACACAGCCCATACAAATGAACTGTAGTTATGTAAGATTGCTTGTAAGTTTTAAACAGATGGCAAGATGCTGTGACAAACACTTTTTACTTGAAAACAACAACAACAAAAAAACCCTCTTTGTAAACTATGTATGTTGCACAGTTAGGTTTCAGTGTCATTTCATCAGAGTCCAGTCAGAGGAAGGGTGTGCAACTACATGAATTATACCCATGGAGCATTCTCATCCTTTGTGCATATTTACTAATCCCCACCCCCTTCACACCACAGCTGGTGCTTGTTTCCACCACTGAGTTTTAAATAATTCAGTGAAATTTTTGAGAAATAGAGAATGTTTTGCATAATTTTGAGGCTTGATTACTATTTGCACCAAATGTTGCTGATCAGCAAGATTGCCTCAATGGGAATAGTAAAGATTCCCTTTGAATTGAAATTCAAAACAAATTCATTACACTAAAAGCTTGAAAAGAGGAGAATCATTGCAATATCATTTCACACTTAACTATGAAGGTAGATCCCAATAAAATTTGAAGCTAAAATTATCAAGGTAGATCCTAATACAATTTGAAAATGAAATCTGGTAGGCTTTGCTTCAGAATCATTAGAAAGGTATAACACTCCTTGGTTGCAATAACAATAATTTACCATTTCTTTTTTTCAGTTTTTTTGTTTGTTTATTCAGTCTTGGAGTGTCTCTCTCTCTCTCTCCCTCTCTCTTTCTCTGTTTCACCCAAAGAATTATTACTAAAGATTCCATTTTTATGCCCCAAATAGTAAACATTTATTTGTTTCTGTAATCATTTGAGGGTTTTTTTGTAGCTAAATAGAACTCAATCACACAAAGGCAAGCAGAACACAAGACACATAGAGTTCTTAGTATAGAACTAATAATTTATAATAGAAAAAAATGATTATATTTTGAAGCATAATAAATATGTAACTCATGTCCAAAAATAAAGAAAAAGAAAATGTATCAAACAAATAGGAAATTTGAAGGGAAAAAGTATTTCTAAGTACCTCCTTAAAAAAAAAAATACAACATTGAAGGATTGGCTAGCTCAATATTTTATGTGCATATGTGCACAGGGTCCAATAAGATTGGGACTGGATTTGAGAAGAATACAAAAGAAATTCCCCAATTAAATTAGTTATACTCATAGGCACTGTCAAGTGGGGACTTGAACTCAAGTTTCAGGACTGAGGAACTCTGAACAAAGAGATACCTCATACCAGGGGATGGTTAGGTCAACACACATAACAACAAAGGGGCAAACATGGCAGAAAAGGTGATAATTATGCTATTCAGGAAGTCTAATCAAAGAGGCCTTGCTCTTCAGAGGTTTTGGAGTCCTGAAATTCTTGTAGGCCACTCTCATTATCTTGACTACTCTCTAATACCCTACAATAAAAATTTTGTATTTATGCCTACATAGAAGCTTTCCAACAATAATGTAACACTATTTTTCAACAATGAGATGACTTTGGCTTTTATAGGAAAGTCAAGAAGGTGATTTTCTATTAAGGGCAGCAGTCGTTCTTTATTGCATCATCATTTAAATATTCAACCCCTAGGTATTCCAAAGATTTATTGAAACGTTTGCATGAGGAATGAATGAATCTGTAACTGGCGAAATTTTTTGATAGGATAATGATGAAGGAACCAGGATATGATTCAAACATTCTCTAAATGAGACAATCTGTTGTCATGAAGATTTTCAAATAGGGAGAATAAGATAGATCTGTACGTATTTGCAATTTGAATTTGTGCAATTGACAGATAATAGTGATCTTGTTCCCCTCTGTCTCTACTTCTGAAAATTACATGTTTACTGACAAATCCCTTAGAAAATACCTTATCTGAATAATCTTTTTCTTTTCCTGAGACTAAATTATATTCATAATTTATTTGGGTTACTTCCCATCCCACTTGGAATGATAGACTGAATACAAAGGCTTTGAATACTGAAGTGGGATTCAGATACCACCTCTTCCTTGTTTTATGAACATTATTAGCTTCTGAAAAGAACTCAGTGCAGCAACTGCAGTCCAGGGTTCCCATAGGTCCTTTAGCTTTCAGGAAGCACATGGAAAAGAAGTAAAGAGCTGGTGTTCAATCTACCTTGTGAAGCAGGAGCACATGCTGAACTTTGTGGAACCAGAATTTAGGCCAAATTCTCATTTCTTCTTCTCCACCAGATATTGCAGGTATGATTATATTAGAAAGAAGAAAAGGAAAGTAGGCAACATTTATCACTTAGTGACGGCCTTTTATTTACTACTCCATAATAGTGGCTCTTTTTGAAAATGACTTGAAAATCCTATTTCCATGTACTTATTTCAATTCATATCTCAAAGAAATGCTAAATATAAGAAGCTTAAGCTAATGAATACATATTCAAATGGGTTGAAAAAAACTAACTAGGAATGGTAATAACAATATTTATTTCTAAATGCATCATATAAATACATTACATATGTTATACATATACAAACCAGGACACTAATAATTTTCTAATCAATTTGTCATCTGATGAAAAGACCATGAACAATCTTGGAAGAAAAAAGCCATAGATTTTAATTCCAGTTATGCCATCAACTAACTCTTTGACTTAAAGCAAATATCAAATTACTTGCGATTCAATACTTTTATTTATAAGATGTGGGAAAAAACACCTGCCTCAAATTGGGATATTAAATGAGATGAGACATGTGGATGCTTTTGAAAATGCATATGCAATCAGGAGAGAGAGAGAGAGAGAGAGATTATAAAAAGATGAAGAGAAGTAGAAATTCTAGGGAAACCAGTCTCCTCAATACCATGGGCTCTAATTTCCTCATGATGTATCTTTTTTTTTTCTCCTACTCATCAAGACTTCAGAGTGAACCAATCATAGTTTTCCAAATATTTTAGAAATTGCATTTTTTAGAGAAGTCCCAAAGGTCTGAATTTCGTGCTATAGTTTAAGTTTAAATGTCTTGATTTGAAGAATAAAACCAGGGTGGTTTCTGACCACCCCATGTAGAAAACAGTCTTCAATAATTAGAATAAATATGGTTCCTTAAAATAATCAAGAATGTCTGTAATAAATTATAGAGCAAATCCCAAGTCATTAAAATGAGTCTTAATAATCCAATCACATTTTATTATTAAGGAAAGTCAATATTATAAATCATAATATTTCAATCAGTAGCAGAAAGAAAATTACCCTACATGATAATCTCATTAGTGCTTATAAAGTAGTCAATAAAAGAGAAGATCTTTAGCTTGAACATTTATCCAGCTTCCTGATCCTGATTGTCCAATTAAGAAACTTGCATCGTTAATTCAAATCAAGTGATCGATACACTTTTCAAATGTAAAGCAGATAATCAACTGTAGCAGATTCATGCATCTATTAAAACTACAATGTCAAAATATGCCAATATTGCAGGGGTGATTAGAAGAGATTTCTAGTTCAGATTTCTTTGTAAAAATTTTTGCTAATATAATTCCTGGCTCCTCAGTCCATGCATAGCCATACAGAGCTGGCTAAGGAGAATTTGTTGAAAGAGAAAAATGCCAAAATGAATGGGCTTTGTTGGGCCTTCACTGAATAGATTACTTTGAATATTCAGAGGCTATTATCTTATATAGATGAAAACACATACCTCAATTAGTAAAATATTAAAACTTAAATTCTGTTGTAGACAGCAGAAAGAGATGAAGATCCTAATTGCATAAAACTTGAAGTCCAGAGGCAGGAAATATCCTGGTGTGGCATCATTGAATGGCCATTCTGCCATGCACATAGTATAAACTTCACTCTGACACTGTTTTTTTCACAGTTGATAGCTATGTGCCTGTGAAAATTGAGAATATGTGTATTTTTTTGATAGTTGGAAGGAGAAAGGGAGGGAACTCTACCATAAATAGGGACCATCACTCTTTCCTTCCAGTCTGGTGTCCAATGTAGTCACAAGTCTAGTGCCCCACCAATAACAGTCACAAAGGAATCCCATGCACAGGCAAACTAACATCTTTCCCTAGAGTAGGGCATTGAGTCACCTTTTATGGTATGTGCATCTTAAATCTGCTTCCAAAAAACCTGCTGCAGATTGCATAGGAGGTTAAAGGCCCAGCGACTCCCCTCCCTTCCTCCTTATTCCTGCCATTGTGTTTTCTTGAAGTTATGCCTTTTCTAGGCCACTCCAAGCCAGTCATCCTGGTGCAGGCTCATCCTTGCAGGATTCAGATGCAGGATTCCTCTAATGGGAAACATCTGAGACTGCGTGATTTCTAAGATTTAAAGGATCCTTTTGATGTTGGGAAACAGCATGCAGATGCTCAGACAGATGAAAGGCAGAACTCTGTTACATAAACTTCCAAACTAGGCATGGTTGTCAGGCAGGGCTACACTGGGGGTTGCACATGGGAAGGTGTAATAGATATTTGGAGATACATAGGTAGATTATATTTGGCAAGGGAAAAGAGGTTAGCTAGGTTCCCCTGATCCCTGAGAATTGATTAACTCTAGTATTTGTGTAAGCTCCAGGGCATAAAGGCTATCTCCAGCTGTGTGGGAAGTGACTCTGGGGAAACTGGTGAAGGTACATAGTGGTCCCAAGTGATAAGATGATAAGGGAGGTGGTTAGAATATAGACTTAATCAGCTGTTCAAGAAAGAATACCGATTAGCTTCGAGCCAGGGCCTCAAACCTAGGTCAAGATAGCATTAAAATGCCTAGACTTCTTATATTGACTGCCATCCACTTTCCTTTCCACTCTCCTTGCCCAGTTGTCATGTGTGTTTGGAAGTCTGAAGGCTCACTCTGCCTTCTCCTCCTTCTGCTTTATTTTTCACAGAATTTTTTGCCCCAATTAAATAAGGAGGTGTGATTCTGTGTACAAATAAGCAAGCAAGGAAACAAACAAGCAAATGCGCTCAAATTGGTGACCTTGGTCAAATAGAAATTGTGAACCTGGTCAACTAGAAAATTTGACTGTAAATTTTCTGGAAAATATCTGTGAGATTCCTTAGATATCATCAAATGACAGTCATTTGTGTTTAAGTTCCATAATTTTTGAATTTTTTAATCAGAGGTAAACACTACTAAAACTTTTCTTTGCTTAAACAATCTTCTGAATATTTATGGAAATTTGTTTAACTTAAAGAAAGAAAGAATAAATCATTTCATAAATTGTTAATTATCAATATCTTAGCTTTTCATCTGCATTTGTAAGGTCTACCATGTTCTCGAAGTGCTTTACTCATTTTGCACTAATCTATGTAGTAACCTTATTAGGTCATTTCATTGTTTTCCTTCAATCATGTGAAATAATTCAAAATGGAGCCCTAAGTACACTGGAAAAACAAAATATTTTAATTGCAAAGGCCATAAATTTAAATTGTGTTTTTATTTATCCCTTAAAAGAAGAAGTTATTGTCTCTTTTTCTTACTGTTTCATTTTACCAATGTACTTAGATGTGACTAGATGGAGATATGTCATATTTATTTTTCTCTTTAGAAAGCTGGAATAAAGTGTGTGTGTGTGCGGAGGGTATGTGTTTATGTATGAATATGTGTGATATTACCAATATTCCTTAATGCTTATTAACTATAATGTCTTTACTCTCTTTAGTCATTATATCACCTAAGGTGTTTGAAGAATATGAGAAGCAATTTTTAAGAATAACAATGGAATTTACTTAAAGAAATTATAATAAAGCAACCTATTAACAGGAGAAATTAATCAATTAACATTTCTTTTTGGTAGTCTATGTAAAAGACAAAAGTTATCAAGGTCTTTAGAAGCTCCTTATAGTATTTGGACACACAGTGGTTTCTGAGGGAGGAAACCACTAGGTCTGGTGTAGGGCTAGATTTATTTGGCTTCTTTCACTTGGGGTGGAGTAATAAGATCCTCATCCTAACACTACATAAATTTCAAGATTATTAGAATTTTACTAAACAATTAAGGAGGAGTTGTTAACTTCTTGCTTTATCTTCCTTTTCTTTCAGTTCAGACTTCCTGTTACCTTGGATATACTAATTTCAGTCTGTTCTTAAAGTTGTGACTACTCATCTACAGAATTCTTAAGTTATAACATATGTATATATCTAGAGACCTGCGACCGATCGGCAGGACAGGCCCAGTGGCCCACCGGCGTGGTAGACACATCACCCCAACTGGAGGAAGGGCCCAGCTGCCGTCCGCAAAGTAGGCAGACTGCGTGTCCCAGAGAAGGGGCCCAGCGGCCCGCTGGCCTAGTTGAAAGATCACCCCAATTGGAGGAGGGGCACAGCAGCTCCTGCGCCTGCAAGGTAGGCAGACCTGCAACCTGGAGAACAGGCCCAGCAGCCTGCCATCATGGTAGACAGATCACCCTATTGGAGGAGGGGCCCAGCCATTGCCCGCAAGGTAGGCAGACCACGCGACCTGGAGAAGGGGCCCAGCGGCCCGCCGGCATGATAGACAGATCACCCCAATTGGAGGAGGAGCACAGCCGCCCCCTGCCCCTGCAAGGGTGACTTTGCAACTATACAAGAGCAATATAAATATATAGGGGGAAAATTCAATAACACAACAGTTTCACCAAGCAGAAAGAAACGCGAGCAGTATGAAAACACAAGGAAAGGAAGGACCAAAAGCAATGCAGATCAACACAACTTTAGAAGAGGTAATAGCTGCAGCAGATGGAATGTCAGATAAAGAATTCAGGATTTACATGCTTCAGATGATCTGGAGTCTCAAGGAAGACATTAGACAGCAAAATCAGACAATGAAAGATCACTTCAACAATGAATTACATAAACAAATCCAAGAAGCAAAGGATCAACTATACAGGGAGATAGAGGTTATAAAAAACAAACAAACAGAAATCCTAGAAATGCAGGAAGCAATAAACCAACTTAAAAACTAAAATGAGAATACTACCAGCAGAGTAGAACACTTAGAAGATAAAACATCAGACAATGAAGACAAAGTATTTCAACTTGAAAAAAAAACATAGACAGCTCAGCGAGACTCTTAAGAAACCATGAGCAGAACATCCAAGAAATATGGGATAACATAAAGAGACCAAACTTAAGAGTCCTTGGGATACAGGAAGGTATAGAGGTCCAAACCAAAGGAATGAGCAATCTGTTCAACGAAATTGTACGAGAAAACTTCCCAGACTTGAAGAATGAGACAGAATCCCAAATCCTAGAAGCCTACAGGATGCCGAATGTGCAAAATCATAATAGATCCACACCTAGACACATTATAATGAAGATGCCCAACATACAGAATAAGGAGAGAATTTTAAAAGCTTCAAGAGAAAGGAAGCAGATTATATTTAGGGGTAAACCAATCAGGATAACAGCTGATCTTTCAACACAGACTCTGAAAGCTAGAAGATCCTGGAACAACATATTTCAAACGCTGAAAGAAAATGGGTTCCAACCAAGAATTGTGTATCCAGCGAAATTAAGCTTCAGAATGGAAGATGAAATTAAAACCTTCCACGATAAACAAAAGGTAAAAGAATTTGCAGCTAGAAAACCATCTCTTCAAAACATCCTCGGCAAAACATTACAGGAAGAGGAAATGGAAAATAACAATGAAAACCAACAGTGGGAGGTAGTACAGTAAAGGAAAAAATAATCAAAGAGGAAAAACAAACCATGTTAAGTAACATAAATAAACAAATATGGCTGGAAGAACAATCCACATCTCAATAATAACCCTAAATGTTAATGGCTTAAACTCACCAATTAAGAGACACAGGCTAGTAGAGTGGATAAAAAAAAAAAAGATCCAACAATATGCTGCCTACAGCAGACGCATTTGGTAGGAAAAGACATACATAGACTGAAGGTGAAAGGTTGGGAAAAATCATATCACTCATATGGACTTTGGAAACAAGCAGGAGTGTCCATACTCATATCAAATAAAACAGATTTCAAGCCAAAGTTAATCAAAAGGGATAAAGAGGGACACTACATACTGCTCAAGGGAACCATACACCAACAAGACATAACAATCATAAATATATATGCTCCAAACAATGGTGCAGCTATGTTCATCAAACAAACTCTTCTCAAGTTCAAGAGTCTAATAGACCACCATACAATAATCATGGGAGACTTCAACACACCTCTCTCACCAATGGACAGATCTTCCAAACAAAAGTTGAATAAAGAAACTATAGAACTCAATAATACAATTAATAACCTAGACTTAATTGACATATATAGAATATACCACCCAACATCAAGCAGTTACACTTTTTTCTCAGCAGCACATGGATCCTTCTCGAAAATAGATCATATATTATGTCACAGGGCAACTCTTAGACATTATAAAGGAGTAGAGATAATACCATGCATCTTATCTGATCATAATGGAATGAAACTGGAAATCAATGATAAAAGAAGGAAGGAAAAATCATGCATCACTTGGAGAATGAACAATAGGTCACTGAATGATCAATGGGTTACAGAAGACGTCAAGGAGGAAATTAAAAAATTCTTAGAGATAAATGAAAACACATACACAACATATCGGAATCTATGGGACACATTGAGAGCAGTTCTAAGAGGAAAATTCATTGCCTGGAGTTCATTCCTTAAAAAAAGGAAAAACCAACAAATAAATGATCTCACACTTCATCTCAAAATCCTAGAAAAAGAAGAGCAAAACAACAGCAAAAGAAGTAGAAGGCAAGAAATAATGAAAATCAGAGCTGAAATTAATGACATTGAAACAAAAGAAACAATTGAAAAAATTGACAAAACTAAAAGTTGGTTCTTTGAAAAAATCAATAAGATCGACAGACCCTTAGCCATGCTAACGAAGAGGACAGAGAACTCAAATTACTAGCATACGGGATGAAAAAGGAAATATCACAACAGACACTTCAGAAATACAGAAGATAATTAGAAATTATTTTGAATACTTATACTCCAATAAAATAGAAGATAGTGAAGGCATCGATAAATTTCTTAAGTCATATGATCTACCCAGATTGAGTCAGGAGGATATAGACAACCTAAACAGACCAATATCAATTGAGGAAATACTTCTATCAAAAGATTACCAACTAAGAAAAGCCCAGGACCGGATGGGTATACAGCAGAGTTTTACAAAACCTTTAAAGAAGAACTAATACCAATACTTTTCAAGCTATTCCAGGAAATAGAAAAAGAGGGAGAACTTCCAAATTCATTCTACGAGGCCAACATCACCCTGATTCCTAAACCAGACAAAGATACTTCAAAGAAAGAAAACTACAGACCAATATCTCTAATGAATCTAGATGCAAAAATCCTCAATAAAATTCTGGCGAATCGGATACAAAAACATATCAAAAAAATTGTGCACCATGATCAAGTAGGATTCATCCCTGGGATGCAAGGCTGGTTCAATATACGGAAATCAATAAATGTTATTCACCACATCAATAGACTTAAAGATAAGAACCATATGATCATCTCGATAGATGCGGAAAAAGCATTCGACAAAGTACAGCATCCCTTTATGTTCAAAACTCTAGAAAAACTAGGGATAACAGGAACATACCTCAATATTGTAAAAGCTATCTATGCTAAGCCTCAGGCTAGCATCATTCTGAATGGAGAAAAATTGAAGGAATTCCCTCTAAAATCTGGAACAAGACAGGGATGCCCTCTCTCACCACTTCTGTTCAACATAGTTCTCGAAACACTGGCCAGAGAAATTAGACAGACGAAAGAAATTAAAGGCATAAAAATAGGAAAAGAAGAACTTAAATTATCACTATTTGCGGATCACAAGTCTTATACCTAGCAGACCCAAAAGGGTCTACAAAGAAACTACTAGAGCTAATAAATGAATTCAGCAAAGTGGCAGGATATAAAATCAACACGCATAAATCAAAGGCATTCCTGTATATCAGCGACAAATCTTCTGAAATGGAAATGAGGACAACCACTCCATTCACAATATCCTCAAAAAAAAAATAAATAAAATACTTGGGACTCAACCTAACAAAAGAGGTGAAAGACTTATACAATGAAAACTTCAGAAACCTAAAGAGAGAAATAGAAGAAGATCTTAGAAGATGGAAAAATATACCCTGTTCATGGAAAGGCAGAACTAACATCATCAAAATGGCGATATTACCTAAAGTTCTCTATAGGTTTAATGCAATGCCAATCAAAATCTCAACGGCATTTCTAGTAGAAATAGGTAAAGCAATCATGAAATTCATATGGAAAAATAAAAGACCCAGAATAGCAAAAACAACTCTAAGCAGGAAGTGTGAATCAGGCGGTATAGCGATACCAGACTTCAAACTATACTACAGAGCAATAGTAACAAAAACAGCATGGTACTGGTACCAAAACAGGCGGGTGGACCAATGGTACAGAATAGAGGACACAGAAACCAATCCACAATATTACAACTATCTTATATTTGATAAAGGGGCTAAAAGCATGCAATGGAGGAAGGATAGCATCTTCAACAAATGGTGCTGGGAAAACTGGAAATCCATATGCAACAAAATGAAACTGAATGCCTTTCTCTCGCCATGCACAAAAGTTAACTCAAAATGGATCAAGGAGCTTGATATCAAATCAGAGACATGGCCTCTGATAGAAGAAAAAGTTGGCTACGATCTACATACTGTGGGGTCGGGCTCCAAATTCCTCAATAGGACACCCATAGCCCAAGAGTTAATAACTAGAATCAACAAATGGGACTTACTCAAACTAAAAAGTGTTTTTCTCAGCAAAAGAAACAATAAGAGAGGAAAATAGGGAGCCTACATCCTGGGAACAAATCTTTACTCCTCACACTTCAGATAGAGCCCTAATATCCAGAGTATACAAAGAACTCAAAAAATTAAACAGTAAGAAAACAAATAACCCAATCAACAAATGGGCCAAGGACCTGAACAGACACTTCTCAGAGGAGGACATACAATCAATCAACAAGTATATGAAAAAATGCTCACCATCTCTAGCAGTCAGAGAAATGCAAATCAAAACCACCCTAAGATACCATCTCACTCCAGTAAGATTGGCAGCCATTATGAAGTCAAACAACAACAAGTGCTGGCGAGGATGTGGGGAAAAGGGTACACTTGTACATTGCTGGTGGGACTGCAAATTGGTGCGGCCAATTTGGAAAGCAGTATGGAGATTTCTTGGAAAGCTGGGAATGGAACCACCATTTGACCCAGCTATTCCCTTTCTAGGTCTATTCCCTAAAGACCTAAAAAGAGCAACCTACAGGGACACTGCTACATCGATGTTCATAGCAGCACAATTCACAATAGCAAGACTGTGGAACCAACCTAGATGCCTTCAATAAACGAATGGATAAAAAAAATTGTGGCATTTATACACAATGGAGTATTACTCTGCATTAAAAAAACGACAAAATCATAGAATTTGCAGGGAAATGGATGGCATTAGAGCAGATTATGCTAAGTGAAGCTAGCCAATCCCTAAAAATCAAATGCCAAATGTCTTCTTTGATATAAAGAGAGTAACTAAGAACAGAGTAGGGAAGAAGAGCATGAGAAGAAGATTAACATTAAACAGGGATGAGAGGTGGGAGGGAAAGAGAGAGAGAAGGGAAATTGCATGGAAATGGAAGGAGACCCTCAGGGTTACACAAAATTACATACAAGAGGAAGTGAGGGGACAGGGAAAAAAAACAAGGGGGAGAAATGAATTACAGTAGATGGGGTAGAGAGAGAAGAGGGGAGGGGAGGGGAGAGGGGATAGTAGAGGATAGGAAAGGCAGCAGAATACAACAGACACTAGTATGGCAATATGTAAATCAGTGGATGTATAACCGATGTGATTCTGCAATCTGTATATGGGGTAAAAATGGGGGTTCATAACCCACTTGAATCAAAATGTGAAATATGATATATCAAGAACTATGTAACGTTTTGAACAACCAACAATAAAAATTATAAAAAAATAACATATGTATATATCTAAATACAACATACATAAGAAGTCAACCCATGTATATTATAAACATATACCCACAATGCTCTGTAATATGTTAAAATTATGCATTACTTTTTACATAAATCAATATATTCATCTTTGTTTTGTTTGCAAATATGGATGCATGTTAGCATTTATCTTAGATACTAAATGACTTGAAAGAAAAATTGTATGCTTAAAACATGTGTAGATTAATTTAATGATATGATTTTTATGACAAGTTTAATGAGGCATAATATATTTTACTATCATAAAGCTAATTTCTTTTCATAACTATGAAGTATGTATCATATTATTTGTAAGAATGCAATAATTTTATTTGTGAGAAATATATAGAAACAGGAAAAAATCATGGTTAAAATTACAAATATGTGTTTTTCCTTTGTAGGCATTTGATACCATCAGACTCTTTAAAATCAAATATTTCTGGCAAAAATTTACTACAGAAAAATTGGCATTGAAATGAAATTCTCATAGGGAAAATTCATAGTCCAGTTTCATGACAGTTAAAAACTGTAGTTTGAGAAAATCTAATTGTTGAATAAAAATCTCTATACTATGGGAAAGTAGAGAGTGGTGCACATTAAATGTTAGTGAAATAAAACATTATTAGTGTTTCGTTAGTCATTGTGAATGATGGCTGTTCATAAGTGATGGGATTTCTTGTTGGATATTAACAGAGATTCATAATTTATATCTGTGTATCTACATGGACAGAGTAAAGAAAGGAGGAAAGTGAAAGAAATATTGTCAAGTAGAAATAGAAAAGATTGAATTTCATATTAATTCACTTACTCCTTAGACTGAAGGAAGCAAACAAAATTAAACTAAAAGTAATCAACAAAAGCCTGCCCATGCTGATTATTCCATTGTTATTTTCACATACTTTTTATTGTGAAACAATAGAAATCTTATCCACTTTGTTACTAAAATAAGATTAAATTTTGCTAAAATAACCAAACTTCAGAAAAATCTAAAATATATCCCCGAATCTAAAATATTTGTTAGATATCTGGGTATATATTTTTATTATATAACTGTATATATCTATTACAGATCTTTTTATTTATATAGGAAAAGATTAATGGGAATGTTTTCAAGGATGATTTTAGATATACTTTCAAATTCTTTCTTAAAAGTGAAAATTTTTAAATATAGTTTTTTAAAAATAATTCCCCAACCTTTGCCTATGAATGAAAGCTTATATATTCTCTAATTTTTATAGATTTATTTTTCCTCAAAGTCATTTACACAAAAAGGTTAAAAAGTGCTCACAAATCAAGGTAGAGCCCTATTTAATATGCTAATGCAAAATGTTGAGTTATGTAGCACCAGCAGACAATAAATGCTCCCCTTACAAACATTAGTTCAAGGCACTGCTAATGAGTTCACCTCTATTATCTTTCAGGCTGCATCTCCATTAGCAGTGTTGTAGTACCAAAGATAATTAGTGCAGGCTTGTCAACTTGATTTTCGCTAGCATTATGGCCTTTATTTTGTACTATATTTTTTTAAGGGTTCCTTTGGGAGACTGTGAATCACTTTGTTGGCCAGGCAGAAGCTATTCATTCTGGCCTAACAAAAGCACAGTTTAATTAAGAAGCATTCTACCACTTATTGTGTACTCCAGACTACAATTTTGATGTTGGTCTCTAAATGCTAAGATTTGTCAGATTCAATTTCTCTATTCTAATTTCCTATCAGAGAAAATGTGACACCAGGCATGGATCCAATTTTCCTTTTCTATTAGCATTTATATTGACAGAGTTAATGATTTTATTTTCATCTTTGTCTTGTTGCTAAACAGCAGTCATTATATCCTTCCTTGTGGATGGTTACATATATATTGTAAACACACTCTCCCAGGAGGAATTCAAACTCATTCTATTAAATTTATTTTGGGGTGGTCAAGTTGAGTGGTAGGAAAAGTCAGAAGAGCTTTAGAAAAAGGATAGTATTGCCAAATACAAAGTGAGATTAATATCTTCTCTACATGAATAGCATGTCCGAGTGGAGAGGCAGGCAGAGACTCTGCAGCATTCCCAGCAGGTTTAATTGCAATCTCCCTGATACTTCTCTGGGAGGAAATGAAATATTTGAGAAAGTGAAATCCTAAATGTTTGTACTACTCAAAAATATTCTAATGGGATTATGAAACTCCTTTGGATTTGAAACAGAATTAATTAAATCAAGAGATGCTGGGCTTTGCATATATTTCTTACTTTTCAAACTCAAATTTCTTCATAACTCACCTAATTATCTCTCTGATTTGGGTGTAGTTTCCATATTAATTTATTTTCCAAATAGTCAGATTGAAGGAAGTTTCAAATCTCAGTTCATGAATGACTTATTCATTACTTAAGTGTAAATGAATTAGCTATGCAGTTTTATGGGAACATGATGTGGTACTCTTGCATGTTCTTTTTTTCTTTGCAGATTAATAGCACAACCCTCTTTGTGATACTTTCCTTAACATTTCATAGGGCCACCAATGTTTTCCAAGTATACAGTAGCTGTGTTCTAGAAACTTGCATTCAAAATAAAGCCAGGACATTTCAATGTATAATTTTATTTTACATTTTATCTGACACATTGGTAAGAACATTCAAATACATTTCTCTACCATTTACAGTAAAGCAAAATAAAAAAGAGACTGGCTAATTTTTTTGTATTTAATTAGTCAAAGAATAATTCTTGCCACAAGGAAAGCAAAGTGGGAATAAATTCTTGGAATTTAATTGAATATATTTAGCATCCAAATACTGCCTATATGCAAATTCCTTGTCAATATTTTTTTAAAAATTATATTTATCCTCTGAGACACATATAACTAACATTATGATTTCAGTGTGGTGAACCAAATCAGTCACTCCAGAGATTTTAAAATTAATTTTCTAGAGGCATTAAAAACCAGAATCCTTCTGCTAATAAAGTTGTTATCTGAACACACAGGATTTATTTTTTGGAGAGGGGTAGGGAAAAAGAGAGAGAGGGATAGAGAGGAAGACTTGTGGACTAAGAAGAATTAGATGGTTTCTCTGCAGCCTTCCAAGCCTTCACCTACAGAAGTAGACAGTCTCTTAGATACAAGATTGAGTCTTCTTCAGTCATTAATTTTCCTATTACAAAAAGGGAGAGGAGAATGCTTGCCAATACTAATCCTAAAATTTCTCTCTTTTGGGGAAGGCAGGGCACCAGGGGATGAAACTCAGGGGCACTCAAACACTGAGCCACATTCCTAGCCCTATTTCGTATTTTATTTAGAGACATGGTCTCACTGATTTGCTTAGCGTCTCACTAAATTGCTAAGGCTCGCTTTGGACTTGAGATCCTCTTGGCCGCCTCCCGAGCAACTGGGATCACAGGTGTGTGCCACCACCTCTATCTGGGTCCTGCTTCTCTTCTCTGTCTTGAGACTACCAGAGATAATATCAATGTGCTTTACGCTGATTATGCCAGCTAAGGTGAGACTCCCCAGATGCCCAGTACATCCTGGTCTCTGGCACTGATTGTCTCTGCTGATTCTGTGCAGTCCCTGTTCTCTATCTCTTAACCTTCTCAATTTTTTGAAAGTTTTCAATAAGTCTACTGGAACACACAGTATATTGAGAGAAAACAAATAAAGGATCCTGTATATTCAAACTTTATGAATGTTCTTTTTCCTTTCAATTGAAACACAAATGTAAAAGTTCCTTCCTTGAGGACACTGACATTCCCACAGTCCTCTTTCTTTACCAATGAGCATGAAGCTGGCATGAGGGTCTTCCTTGATCTGAAATGCTCTTCCTACATCATTCTCCTTTGCTCTTCCATAAGACTCCTTAGCTTTGAATTTCTTATACCAGACTATAGTATTCATTACCTTGCCTATAGTAATAATATGTTTGTACAAAACACAATCTACCCTCCACTCCACTGCACGCTATTTCTGCTATTGTTTTGTTTGTTATGCTGATGATCAAACTCAAGGCCTTATGCATGTTGCCAAGAGCTCCTCCACTGAGCTACAAACCTCTTTCTCCAATTGCATATTGTATCCTGAAACCTCTTCCTCCTGATTTCCTGCAACTCTGAAATTGCACCTTGGTGGCACTTCTAAAACCCTGAGCACTGGGTTCCTTGAACTCCTTTTTCATCCACCGAGGTTTCATTCCATTTGTCATGCCTTAGACCCTTAGACTTGTGAAGATCAATGTTAATACCATCATCAAAAATCATCTCAGTCTCAAGCATCCCTCTAAATATCACTTATTTTTGTCTCACTCATTCTAAGGTTATAAATCCAACAATTATTCTATTCCTTAGTCCCTTCAACTTATTCTACTATGTCTTCATTTTTTTAGTCCCCTTGCATCCTCATTTCTATCCTTATTAGTTCATATTTCTTAGCCAATTATTTATTCCTTCCTTTGCCTCAACTCACAACTTAACCTGACACCCTTTCACTTCATTTTTTCAATTGATTAATCCACAATCCTGGGTAAATCTTCCTCTTTTCCTTCACTGTCTTTGTACTTATGCAGCTAGATATGGCACTTTCAAGATTGTCATCTTAATTAATTAATTAGTTGCAAAATTCTTGAAATATTTCTACATAAATTGGTTTATTTCCAATGTACTTATTTATTTATAATTCATCCTCCTTGTTGACTGTCTGATTCCTTTTATATTGCTGTAACAAAATACCATAAATTGGATGCCTTATAAACAACAGAATTTTTTTTTTCTCTCACAGTTCTGGAGGCTGGGAGGTCCAAGTTCCAGACATAGGCATGTTTGGTGTCTGGCTAGGCTCTATTTTCTCATCCATATTTGGCTTCTTCTCTTTGTGTCCTCACATAGTTCTACTGTGTGAGGACACAAAGAATAAGGGATGTGTCCTTATGACAATCAAAAAGGCTCAGACCCCTAACACTATCAAATTGGTGATTAGGTTTCAATGTGTCAATTTTGGAGGGACACAAACATTAAACCACAGAACTGAGGATGTTGATAATTCTTTTTTTTTTTCATTGTTTCATTGTTGCTTCACAGTCCCTGGTTTAAATGTGCCACATTTGCTGGCTGGTTTTCCTGGTAGTGAACATTTGAGCTGTTTCTAGATCCATCTATTATAAATGGACTTATAAATATTTTATATAAATCTTTGCACAGATACTTTTGTGAATCTTGGGTAAATGAATTTTTCAAAGTAGTTGTACCAGTTTCCATTTCCTCCTGCAGAATGATACAGGTTGTATATGATACAGAGTTACCCTGGTTGTGTATTCAAATGCAAGGATAAGAGAGTTCTTTACTTTTTTTTTTGCAATATAAGTCTTTTATCAGATATACTAGTAGAAATATATTATCCCAGTCTAATATTTGTATTATTATCTTAATGATTTTTTGAAGAGAAGTTCTTGATTCTCATGAAAACTGATTTATCAATCTTTTCTTTAATGGATTGTACTTTTGGTGTTATATCCAAGAAAGACTTACCTGAAGCAAGGTTATAAAGGATTTCACTTATAAGTTTCTGGTTTTAGATTTTTACATTTAGGTCTATGTTTAAGTTTGGTGATGTGAGGTATACATCAAAGTTAATAAACTTAGTGATCAAACAGTAAAGGCATCTAACTGGAAATGTCCTTAAGGGGAGATTTGAAACTATAAATTCAAATTCATTATATTGCTATCAGGATTACATTTTAATATTAAGTAAATTTGTAGTCTGTGTCCTTCAAAAAGTTGTTCATTTCATCTTAGCAGTCCAATTTATTGGTATGAAGTTCTTCATAAATATTTTTACTTTAAATATCTGTAGAACCAGTAGTTATGTCATCTTGCTCATTCCTGACATTAAAAAACTATGCCTTTATTTTTCTTCTGAATAGTATGGCTATAGGTTCATTATTTTCATAGGTCTTTACAAAAATCCACCTTTTATCTTATTCAAATTCTTTTGATTTTGATGCACTAGTTTTCACTTTCATCTTTCAAATTTTCCTTCCTCCACATGTTTTCTTTCATTTTATATTTGAAGCTGAGAGCTTCATTTGCTCTCCTTATTCCAGTTTCTAAGGTAGAAGCTGAGGTCACTGATTTGAGACCTTTCTTCTTTTCTAATTAGGCATTTATGATTATCAATTTCCCCCTCAGTTCTGCTTCAGTTGTAGCCAATAAATTTTGATATGCTTTGTTTTCATTTCATTCCATTTAAAGTGATTTTAATTTCCCTTTTGGTTCCTTTTTCAACCATGGTTTATTTAGAGTATATTATTTAATTTCTAAATATTTGGAAAATTTCCAGAAAGCTTCCTATTAATTGATTTCTAAATCAATTCCAGAGTAAGAAAAATACTTCATATGATTGAAGCATTTTCAATTTACTGAGAGATGTTTTATGACCTAGAATGTAGCCTCTCTTGGTATATGTTCTAAGTGCATTTGAGATATTGTATATTCTGCCATAGTTGTAAGGAATTCTCTAGATGTCACTTTGGTCTAGTTGGTGGTGGTTTGATAATGTTCCAGTTTTCTATTTCCTTGAGGAAAATTTTCTCTAATTGTTCTTTAAATTTTTGAGAGAAGGGAGGTAAGATCTTTTACTGTATGTGTGTGATTTTTATGTCTTTTTTCTTCCTATTCTATCAGTGTATTGTGGTGCTCTTCTTTCACATGTACAAATACTTAAGACTGTTATGTCCTCCAGATGAACTTGATCAATTCATCATGAATCAGTCCCCCCCCTTTATCCTTGTGATTTTTTTCTGAACTCTCATGGTATTATTAATATAAACATTCTATCTTTTTAAAATTAGTGATCATATTATCTATCATTTAGTTTAACTGATTTGTGTCCTTAGGTTTTAAGTTTTGTAGAAAGCACTTAATTAAGTCCAGTGTTTGTGTCCAAACAAACAATTTTTGGATGGTCAGCTTTTAAATCAATCATCTTGCTGTTTGTGTTCTGTTTGTCCCATTCATTCTGTTTCCCGTTTCCTCTTCCTTTGAATAAAGTGATAGTTTTATGGTATTTTTGTATCTTTTGTTGGCATATTTACCTTGTTGTTATGCCATTTAGGGAATAAGTTATAAAATGTTAATTTACCAGTCTAACTTTAACCAATATATTACCACTTCACTTATAGTGTAAGCTTGGCTTTTCACTGGAGAGAAATATGCTGTTGGACATCCTTACCTTTGTTCCTCTGAGTCTAGTGTAATCTTTTCCTCTTTAAAAAGTTTAGAAATTTTCTCTTTGTCACTATTTTCAAGAATTCAATTATACTGCTACTTGTTGAAGTTTTCTTCATGTTTGGCATGCTTGATTGTGTTCATTTAATTTATTACATCTAGTATCTATAAGGTATATCCAATTTGGAAAATCTCTTCAAATGATTTTTCTGTCCTTATTCTCTCTTTTCTTTTTTGGAGACCCACTTACATGTACAATGGACCATTTGAAATTGTTCCAGACATCACTGATTCTGTATTTTCTCTTTCATTTATTTCCTTTCTGTGAATTTTGTAAAATTTCTACTATTTTTGCTTCAGGTTCACAAATCTTCTGCCATGTGTTATGTGCCATTAATTTCATAGAGTGTATTTTAATCTGAGCTATTTTCACTTTTATAAGTTCAATTTGACTTTAAAAAAATACCTTCCATGTTTCTTACTAATGTTAAGTTTTCAACAAGTAGACTATTGTTTCAATAACCTGTTTAAATATCCTTATTTAGTACTTCTATTTTTTTCTTTCATTTTGTGATGTGTTTGACTCTATCATCCTCAGTATGATTTACATTGTCTTTCTTCTTGGGCTGCTTTGTGACTTTGATTAGATGCCAATCGTTCTAAAATGTATCTTATTGAGTCCTGGGTGTATTTGTATTCTTAAAAATATAATGGAACTTTGTCCTGAGACTCAGTCACACTGGAAATAGTTCTATCCCCTTATGTGATACTTAACAAGTTTTGACAGCTAGAGCCAGAGAAGTATTTGGTTTATATCTTACTTTTCTCCATTACATAGACAAATGCTGATATTTCTTTAATTATGAGATTTTCCACTTTTTCTCATGAGAAAAGAAATTAGTCCTATCCCCAGCTCTCCTGCACCACCACCCAGTGGTATTTTCTCTAATTCTTTTAGAATTAGGGTTTCCGACCTTGGTTAGTGTTCTCATATGCATGTGCAGATAGGCACTGAACTGAAGAGTCAAGGGACATGCTAATTATTCCCAGAGTTCTGCACTGTGACATTGTCTTATCTCTGGTACTTTTTCTTGTGAATTCTATTAGCAGCCACAAACCTCCAGCCATTTCCTTTTCAATTCAGGAAAAGGACAGATCCCACCAAGGTTCCCATTTCTGAACCATTCCCCTTGCAACAACCTTCTTCAAGAAATAAAATAAAAAAGCAATTACTGTTTGTTTCTTATCTCTCTGCTCTTTATTGTCTTTGTTAAATGTTTTTAGGGTCATTTTACATGTTTTTGTTAAGTTTCTTGGTTGTTTAGTTTGAGAAGTGAACCTACTCCACAATGCTCAGAAGCATGAGTACTCCTCTTCACACAACTTTTGAACCTTCTTCAATTAAGCTATTATCGCTGCCATTTTATAAAATTTATCAAGTTCCAATGATTTTCATAATGATAACTATAATGGTCAATTTTCCATGACATGTGCCTTGAATATTTAGAAGAGATCTCTAATGGAAGGTGTTGAGCATTGATCCTTACTGTTTCCCTTTTTACTCCTACTTTACTCACAGTTTTCCATCATATATGTATGAATCTATGTTTAGTTCTTTGATCCATTTTGAGTTAAATATAAAGCATGGTATAAGATAAGGGTCCAACTTCATTCTTTTGAACTCCTTGTTTTATTCATATATAGAATTTTTCCCTTCCTATGACTTAAATGTCTTTTACTGTCTGTCTTAATGCAAGATATTAGGCCATGTAAAGATATGTTTTTTTTGTGTGTGTTTATTTACTGCTATCTTAATATGTATTTCAAAATTCATCTTTATCTTTTCATGGTTTTATAGCTTCCTTTTGTTTTTCTGAGTAATATTCCACTGTATCACTGTTAATTCATCTATATATATATATATATATATATATATATATATATATATATATATATATATGTTGAATAATAATAATATAAACATTTTTGTGCAAGTTTTTGTGTACATGTAAGTTTTCAATAAACTTGGGTAAATACCAAAGAGCATTATTGATGGAACTTATATTGAAAGTATGTCTAGTTTTATAAGAAACTGTCAATCCATCTTTCAGTTTTCAATCCATCTTGCATTCCAAACAACACTGAATGAGAGTTCCTACTCCTTCACATTATTGTCAGTGTTTAGAATTGTCTGTACTTTGGACTTTAGTCATTCTTACAGGTATATAGTGTGTATATACTTTTTTGTTATTGTTTTTGGGGGTACCAGGGATTGAACTCAGGAGCACTTGAACTTGACCACTGAGCCACATCCCCAGCCCTATTTAGAAACAGGATTGTATTTAGAAACAGGATTTCACTGAGCTGCTTAATGCCACCCTTTTGCTGAGGCTGGCTTTGAACTCTAAATCTTCTCGCTTCAGCCTCCCAAGCTACTAGGATTACAGGTGTGTACCATGGCGCCCAGCCTGTATATATGTTTTTAATTAAGGAATCATTTATTTTTTATTTACCTGTTAATTTGTTACTGTTGATAGTTATAGTGAGAGAAATAATATTTAACATTTTAAAAAAGTTTTTATAGTCAGAGAAAAAAGATTTTTTTTTACTATTTTCATTTTCATCTGGTTAATAACTGAACAGCATTTTCATATTTAGTATTTATTTGTATATGCCAGGAAGATATCATCAAGAAGAATATTAGGCAGTTTGCTTTCTATAGATCAAATCAAATGTGTTTTTCTTGTATTTTTTTATTGTACCTTGAGATTTTCTTTTGGTTTGTAAAATTAAGGAAATTTTTAAAGATTTTCACAATATTATTATTATTCTTTAATAACTTCAGTCTCAGAATTGCCTTATACTATAAAGGGAAAAACATTGTATCTGGTGATCCTTAACTAGCCTTTGGACTGCTTATGTCAATTTAAAGAAGCTTTTACTTTTTCAACTAATTCAGGTTTAAATTAGAGCCTCCTGTGTTTGAGTCATTCAAAAAAGATGCATTATTGTATGAATTATTACCAATTTGAACACTTTGGTGAAATTTTATAGAATCTACCATAGTTACCCTTACATTGAAGGATAAGTTGAAGATATTAGTAATATATATCAGAAAAATTTCTGAGAGATGAGTCACAGGTACATAAGATTTTGCACCCACTTAGTGGGATGGTTAGAATCCTTCCATTTAGAAAAAGCTTTCTATTGTGATACTAGTATGATAATTATGTGTATTGAAAAGGACATAGATTTTGTCAAAAACATGTGAGTTCAGTTTTACTTTGGGGCTTTAATAACTAATGAACTTTGACAAGTTATTTAAAATTGTATGATCTCTATTTTTATTTTCTACAAAATGTTTTTAACTGAGCAACCATCTAATGACTAGTATCTAATTGCCATATAATTGTTATCAATACACACATGTATATAATACATCTTCATAGCACTTAAAATCATAAGCATTGAACAAATAACTACATGTTGTTAGTAACTACACTTTTTTGAAGAGTTTATAAATGTAAAATGATTTGTATTAGATTGCTTGAGTTTAGTGCATAGTGATTAAATAGATATTTTGCTAACTTTATTGCTTTGTTTAGTGTTTCCATTTATTAGACAATTAGTTATCTAAAATCACCAGGAAAGACAATGTAATTTTATAAAAGGTGAAACTAATTAAAAATTAAATTCAAAAATAATAAAAATTAATGGCAACTATAAATCAAATATGTTAGTTAAATATTTACTGGTCATAGTAATCATGAAACAATTGAATTCTAGTGTTAGAAAAGAGTAGCATATAAGATAAAATTCATATAATTAAAAATAAAAATACAAGTCTTGGGACACAAAAACCTCCAAAAATACTAAAAATAGTTTTATAGCAACACTATTAATTTTTAAATAAACATAAGAAAATTCAGTTATAACTTACTGAACTTCAGGTACCACTTATAAAATGGAGGGGGCAGTAGTATAACAAAGTGATTGAAAGCATGAATTCAGTGTCATAAAGACTTAACTTTGAATCTGGGTATTTCTTTTACTATTATTATTTTTTATTTGTTCTGATTAATTATACATGACAGTAGAATGCATTTTGACACATCATATATAAACGGAGTATAACTTCTCATTCTTCTGGTTGTACATGATGTAGAGATACACAGTTTATTGTAATCATATATGCACATAGGGTAGTAATGTTTGATTCATTCTATCATTTCCTTCCCTCCCCCCTTCACTCTCCTCTACCTAATTCAAAGTACCACAATTTTTCCCTAGCCCTCACCCCTTATTGTGAATTAGCATCTGTGTATCAGAGAAAACATTTGGTCTTTGGTTCTTTGGGATTGGCTTATTTCAATTAACATGATATTCTCCAGCTCTGTCCATTTACCTGCAAGTGCCATAATTTTATTCTTCTGTAAGGCTGAGTAATATTTTATTGTGTATAGATACCCCAATTTCTTTATCTATTCACCTGTTGAAGGGCACCTAGATTGGTTCCATAGTTTAGCTATTGTGAATTGAGCTGCTATAAACATTGATGTGGCTCCATCACTGTAGTATGTTGATTTTAAGTCCTTTGGGTATAAACCTAGGAGTGGGATATCCGAGTCAAATTGTGGTTCTATTCCAAGTTTTCTGAGGAATCTCCATACTGCTTTCCAGAGTGGTTGCACCAATTTGCAGTCCTACTAGCAATGCATGAGTGTACTTCCCACCAAGTCTTTGCCAACATTTATTGTTGTTTGTGTTCTTTTTTTTTATTGGGGGAGGGGTACTAGGGATTGAACTCAGGGGCACTCAGCCACTGAGCCACATCCTAGTCCTAATTTGTATTTTATTTAGAGACATGGTCTCACTGAGTTGCTTAGTGTCTCATTTTTGATGAGGCTGGCCCTTAACTTGAGATTCTCTTGCCTCAGCTTCCCAAGCCACTGGGATTATAGGCATGCATCACCATGCCCGGCTTATTGATTGTATTTGATTGTATTCTTGGTAACTGCCATTCTGACTGGAGTGGGATGGAATCTCAATGTAGTTTTGATTTGCATTTCTCTAATTGCTAGAGGTGTTGAACATTTTAAAATATATTTGTTGCTTATTTGTATATCTTCTTCTGTGTAGTGTCTGTTCAGTTCCTTAACACATTTATTGATTAATTTGGGTTTTTTTTTGGTATTAAGTTTTTTGATTTCTTTGTATATCCTGGAGATTAATAATCTATCTGTTGTGAATGTGGTAAATATTTTCTCCCATTCTGTAGACTCTCTTTTTGCATTATTGTTTTCTTTGCTGAAAAGAAGGTTTTTAGTTTGAATCCATCCCATTTATTGATTATTGATATTTCTTGTGCTTTAGAAGTCTTGTTAAAAAAGTCAGTTCTCATGCTGACATGGTTGGGGGGTTTGGGCTTACTTTTTCTTGTATTAGGCACAGGGTCTCTGTTCTAATCTCTAAGTCCTTGATCCACTTTGAGTTGAGTTTTATGCAGGGCGAGAGATAGGGGTCTAATTTCATTTTGCTACATATGAAATCCAGGTTTTTCTTCTTTTGAAAACTGTACCCTTGATTAAATTATTTGTACTCTTGAAGATATACCTCAGCTCCTTTACAAATGGGAAAATGGAAATAATCATACCTACTGACCAGATACAGTATAAAAAATAAAATATATCTAAAGATCTTAGCATAGTCTCTGACATAACCATATAAAATCACTTGATGGTAATATTATTTCCTGTTTCAGAAACTAAAATAATGTAGTCTATCCTACATTAGCCTAGCAATGGTTATTGCCATTCTCAATTTCATATGTTGCTAAAACAGATGAATATTCTAGATTTAGAGGGTACACAAGTTTGAGGAAATTGGAATTATACACAAGTCTCATGTAAAGCTAAACCCTCCTTTGAAATGGGAAAAAATGCACTTCAGCTAATTTGACTCTTTGGCATATATTCCCTAGTGAAAAGGAGGGCAGACAAATCATCACAGACAACATGCCTAATAGCCATAGGCCAAACCCCAGTCAATCATAAGCAGTAACCACACATTCCCTCCACTGGATGGTAAGTAGAAGAATATGGATATTTTGGGTGGTAATGAGAGATGAGTTTGCAAAAATACAGGAGCCAGTTGATAGAAGACTTTGGTCTTGATAAATGTGCATAGAAAGTTCCATTTCCTAACCAGATGTGTGTTGCATATGGAAATAGTTATGTCTTTCCAGGAGAGGTTCATGTTCAACATTCTATCTGGTAACATTAGGAAATAAATTTTTAAAAATATGAATTTAGAGATGTAAACCAATTGTAGTGTTTCTGTAGTCAATACAGAGTATCTCACCATTTTCAATATTCTTAATAAAGATCCTAATGAGGATCAGACAAGGGCATTCATTTCAATATTAGTTTATGTATATTTTCCTTTTCTTTTAAAATTAATCTTGTTGCCTCCATTATACATTGTATATCTTTTGTATTTATTTTACTCTAGAATACCAAAGAAAATTTCAAATTCAGTACAACTAGCTGATCAGTAAAGTTTGGTCACATTCTCTAGGCTTGCTTGCTTCTTTTAAAACTTTCTTTAGTGCTATGTTTATTTACACCATCACATAGGAAAAAAGAAAGGACTGAATATAAAGCATCAACAAATCTTTTAGTATTTATTCATTTGGGAAATTCCATTCAGAAATGCTTTTAAGGACCACATTACTAACCTATTGAAATATTGAATTTTATGCTAGAAAATGAATTTTCAAATGAAAAATATAGGGCTATACTGACAAATTTCATTTTTAAGATCCAATGATATTTGAATAACAGAAATATTCCAGAAATAAATCTTTCCAATATCATATCCAAACAGCAGAAGTCAAACATTTTTTGCCCTTAGATCTATTCTGTTGACAATATAAGTAGTGTTGGAAAAGTTGTCACATGCCTTTTACTTTCTCAAAACTTAGAAGACTTGTATAATAACATTTGCATGATTATAATTTTAATTTCTAGGCAGATGTTTACTAAACTATTACTTTAAAAGGATGATGACTTCAGCAATCAGAGAAGATGTTTATGGAACAGAAGGGTTCGCAAACAGCACATCTGTTGGTTCATATTTCCTGGAGACTTTATGCTTGTCCTTAGTCTTCATTTGTCACATTCAGATTTATTGCAAGTAGGAATCTAGCAGAAAGCAGGTGCTGCTTTTTTTTTTCGTATTCTTATGTAATATTTTATGTCTTTAGGGAGGAAAATAATATGATATGGCATCTTGTTGAAATTCATGTGAGATGTATTCCTGAGAGCCTCAGAGTTCCTTATACCTGTTGCATATGATAACTTAGAGAGCTTCAAGAAACACATTGGAATGCTTGCTTCTTTTAAAACATGCTTTGTAGCAAATTTGGTTTTGGCCAACTTTCAGGTTCATCTAAATTATTCTATTGTATGTTTTACTTTATAATTTTGAAGGTTATATTTTAAGCAGATCTTTAATTTAGAGATTAACTGCTGTGTACAATTTTGCATTCTACTACTATTAGAAAAAAATCTTCAAGAAGAAAAGTCTAGATCTAGCATTTATTATCATTAATGATAAATATTTAACATTTACATATTGTTTAAATAGCTTCATTGACAAGCTAATGAAATTTGAAAATCTTGTTAATTGTTCTTACATAATCTTTATTTAGAACATATTAGAATACATAATATTTAACACAAATACATGCCTGGAGGTATAGTTGTGGCATATTTTCCTATCTTTTAATGGGTTTTACTTGAAAGCAATAATATAGAAAAAAATTTAGGGTCCTATAAGTTCATTTGCACATTTCTTTTTATATTTGTAATTTATAATTGTGACTTAGGAAAAGCTTATACAGAATTCAGTTACAGTATATCTTTGACATTTTATGGGAAAATGGAAAATAACTTTTCTTTTATTCCTTTTATTGCAAGTGTGATGCAATAAACTTTTGATGGATGACTACCTTTTATTACTGCATGTTCCCATCCTTATTCATATTCCAATGAGTAGAACTCTTTCCAGTATTTTGTCATCCACAATTATAAATAATTATGTATTTTAGAAGTTTCACTTTGTTTAAATTATGAACCAGGAAAACTGAAATGTTTTGCCCTATTATTAATAAGTAAAAAGGTAGTAAAAAAATCAGACAAGGGCATTCATTTCAATATTAGTTTATGTATATTTTCCTTTTCTTTTAAAATTAATCTTGTTGCCTCCATTATACATTGTATATCTTCTGTATTTATTTTACTCTAGAATACCAAAGAAAATTTCAAATTCAGTACAACTAGCTGATCAGTAAAGTTTGGTCACATTCTCTAAGCTTGTATTAAAAAAAAATCCTGGCTAAGAAGTCAGAAAGTCGAACTTTTCCATGCTGTTTACATGACAACAAATCAATATTTTCAAGGAAGAATAAATTTGATTACATCTGGGGTCTTCATCTGCTTTAAAATTTTTATGGTTCTCCGTAAAATGTCAAAGATATACTGTAACATGCTATTTCTCTTCAATATGTTAAATGTGAAAATCTTTGAAAAAAATCTTATATTTGGTCATAAGAAAAGTATGATAGCCTTCAAAGAACTAGTATGCTGCATGCTAATAAAAAGAAAATTCAAACAACAGTCTTTTATTACCTACAAATCTACTCACAAATCACAGTAGCAAAAAAAAGGAACTCAAATTATCACAATGTAATTCTGAATCACCAGTCCCTTCTTGTACCTAACAGTGCCCCAAAGACTACTATAAGAAAGAGGAAAAGAATAACAGTAAATTTTGCCATATTTTTTCTTTTTGGCTTCTTATGTAGAAGATTTTTTTATTATAGTCCACTTGAGGAATCCATCTGTCAGAACAGGAACAAGAAGTAGATACACATACTCACATATACACACACACAAAGCAAAATAGTAAAATGTAATTTTCATGGTTAAATTTGAATGACAAGACTTGGTAAAATACTCTCAAACTAGCTTACTGCATTATGAACTGCTTTTGTCCTTCCCAAATTCACACATTGAAACTTAGTCCTCAGTGAAAACTACTGAGAGGTGTGGCAGATGATTAGAACATGAAGGTGATATGAAAGGTAGCATGGGGAGCTTGTACTCCTACTCAATTCTAAGGAATTTAGAAGGATATGATGTCAAAGCCCCTATATCAACTTAGAGTATTAGATTCCCAACTTAATGACACATGTTGCTGGAGGGAGACTTTGATGTTTAGAAATACCCTTCCTCTTTTTATTTGTTAAATCTTAGAATTGATGTAAAAGACATTTTGGTTAAGAAGATACTATGTGAGAGTGTAATGGTGGGATGAAGTGGCTCTTCACCTAAAGATGCGTACAGAGAAGGCCACGTGAACTAGGAAGGATGACCCCAGATGAAGGGTCTATAGCATTAGCAGCAGCTGGGTCAGAGGAAGCCCACCCAGCTTTGATTGATGCTGTAGTTTGGATCCAAGAAATCTCTCAGAGTCCCATGTGTTAAAGACTCAGTCTTCAGCTTGGCACTATTAGGAGTGGAGGAAACTTACAGAGGTCGAGTCTAATGGTAAGTCTTTAGTCATCAGGAGCATAATTTTGGGGGCTCAGTGAAAAGCCAGCTTTTCTCTCTTTCTTGCTTTCTGCAAATGAAAATGAGCTTTTACTCCTGCCATAATGTGCCACCACCAACCCAAAGCAACAGGACCTAATAATCATGCACTGAAATCTCTAAATGTCTGGTCTGAAATAAACCTTTTTTCTTTATAAGTTGATTGTCTCTGGCATTTGTAATAGTAAAGGATAGCTGACTTACGTGATTGACAAAATTTACAACAATTATAGTAGCTACAGATTCAGTTGCCAGGAGCAACTCAGGTGGACAAGGGGTGGCAGGAGTTGATGGGATGTAGAGGTCCCTGACATTAGTTTCAATAAGTTTGAATAAACATCCTTTACTTCATACTTTCACCTTCCATTGAGAGTAGACAAACAGGTGAGAGAGGCTACATAAGAAAGAAACTGAAAAAGGGAATATGTACAAAATATTGAATGATGACCATTGGAAATTTTTCAGTAATAAGATTGGGTTAAATTTAAAATGCAAGATTAACAGTATTTCCTTCCCTCTTCTCCAGTGAATCATAGGCAGGAAATTTTGAAGAAGGTCAAATCAACAACATGTAATGAATGAAATTTATTATTATTTTTTTTTAATTTTGGAATTGTTGTTTAATTCATACCAGGGCTTTGTAGTGTGAGAATAAATTCAGGTTTTTATATACAAACACAATCATTTTATAGTTTAGAGAGATTTGTCACAATTATTTTCTGTATATAAAGTCTGAGATGCTGTCTTACTATTTTCAGGGAAAAGATTTTTCTTGAGAGAACTAGTATCTAGACTTTTAAGTAGTTGTTCTTAGCAAGGATTACCTTAAATCTTTAAGGTTTTCACAGTTCTATTGCTTGTCTATTCATATGCACAGCTTCTCTCACTGCTGTGTTTTCAGTTTAATACTCTTTTCGTCTTAGAGATATAGTGTACATTTTCTTCTAGATGGATACTGAAACTAGGTTTTCAACTATACTACTTTTCTAAATACTACTCAGGGAACCCATCTGACTCCTATAAAACAGACACAAACACATACATAAACAAGCACACACACAATCTGTTTTGCTTTGGATTGGGATTGCTACAGAAAAGCTCATGTTTTGAAAGCATGATACTCAAAGCAGCAAGGTTCAGAGGAGGGGTTCCTAGGGAATGATTAGGGGTCTGAACTCATCAGTGGATTAATCTGTTGATAACTGGATTGACTACTGGGGGTAAACTGTAGGAAGGTGATATGTGGATGAAGAAAATAGGTTGCTAGAGGTGTGCCCTTGGGGACTGTATCTTGGCCCTGGCTCTTTGCTTTCTACCTCTACTTCCTTGCTGCCATGTGCTGAGCAGATTTCCTTCATTACTCCTGGTCTTCTACTGTGATGTTCTGCCTCATTTCAAACTCAGAACAATGGATTCAAGCTAACCTTAAACTGAATTTCTGAAACCACAAACCCAACTTTGCTTCTTCTAAGTTGTTCTTGTCAGTTATATTGGTCAGATCAATGAAAAGCAAACCAACACAGAAGTTGGAGTTGGGCCATTGTTCTGACCATGTAGTTCAGAAGCCTTTGGACTCAATTTGTGAAGGCTTGGAGATTCAGAATGGAGATTCAGAATGGAGAAGCTTTAGAATATTGTAGGCAGAGCTTAATGGTGATTCTGGTGGGAACTCAGAAGATCAGAATGCTGATAGCAATGCCAGTAGCAAACACTGCTTCGAAGGTTTCAGATGTAAACAAGGACTCTACTGGAAATTGGACTAGAGGCCATTCATGTAGCATTCTTGCAAAGAATTTGTCCAGATTTTGCTCGTGTCCTGAGAGGTAGAGTTTAAAGGTGCCAAGGAAATAGTGGTTGTTGAAGATATTACCAAAGCTAAGTACTTTGAAGAGTGACAATAGGAAAGATGCCTTCTCAGGAATTAGCCAGATCACACCCACAAAAGGCTCATGGGTTTGAAAATAAAACTCCTTTGAGCAGAGACATTCGGGATATCCTATTCTCCCAGTGGTGCTGAGGACATTGTTTTCCCAGGATTCATTTCATTGTGCTCTGCTGCTCAGATACTCAGAAATCATTGCAGCCATAGTTCAAAGGGTCACAGTTACGGCTCAAGCCGGCACAAGATCTTAGCATTGTCCATGTGGTGCTGGTTCTGCAGGAAGGCAGGATACTGGAGTTAAGGAGTTACAGAGGCTTCCATTGAGATTTCAAAGGAAGGCGTGTGAGGCCAGGCACAATGCAGCAGAGTCAGAATCCGTACAAGCAATCCTGAGAAGGGATGTGGGATGCTGAAAAAGTGAAGCTGATGCTGACCCTGGGAATAAAAGATGCAGGAAGTGGATAATTTGCTGAGAAAAGCTGCATACCATAAGACAGTCACTCTAGCCTGCGACCCGCGCTTGCTTCATGAAAGAAGGTTCGAATCCTGAGAAAACGCTAGGGAGTTTTAAATTAAAGAGACAAGACTCTAATTACCTTTAAAACCAGCTCCAGGACAGATTCTCCTAGCTCCCGCCTCCAGCCACCTAATGAGGTAGCGAGGTTTACTGAAGAGGCTAGCAAGAGAGAGAACACACCCTCAGGGTTATACAGTGGAGGAGGTAGAGAGAGAGGAGGGGAGGGGAGGGGAGAGGTGGGGAGGGGGGAGGGTGGAGGATGGGAAAGGCAGTGGAGCACAACAGACACTAGTATGGCAATTTGTAAATCAATGGATGTGTAACTGATGTGATTCTGCAATCTGTGTATGGGGTGAAGGTGGGAGTTCATAACCCACTTGAATCAAAGTGTGGAATATGATATGTCAAGAAATTTGTAATGTTTTGAACAACCCACAATAAAAAATTAAAAAAAAACAAACACATATGGCTCTAGAGACGAGTACTGGAGAATGAAATTTCCTTATGATTTTTAAAATAAATAAAGTCATTATTGGGAAAAAAAAAAAAAGAGAGAGAGAGAGAACACGCCAGGGAGTGGATTTTATTGTGGAAAAAAATTCTGGGGAAAATCCTATCCAAAGAAGATTAAGGGGGGCAGCATCCCAAGGTCAGGAGCGACGATTGGGTCTTCAGGGCAGTGGCCAGACATGCCTCTGCACGGACAAGCCCTCGGACCTGTAGAAGGGTGAGGAAAGCTCTGACACAGCTGTGTCTAGACGCCTCTCACCCAGCCAGGGAGGTAACTCAAATCACTTTTGAGGATGGCCTCCCACAAGTCACCATATGGGCTACAACCATCAAAGTAAGGTTGTTCAAGCCCCCTGTGGCTCATGACTCACCAGTACTTACCCAGATGCTGAAGAGGTTGTGGTCCTGTTTAGACCCATCTCTTCTTTCTATTCCACTATTTCTCCCTTTTGGAACAGAAGTGTTTACTCTGTGATATTGTATATTGGATATATGTAACTTGCTTTTGATTTTTTACATGGAAACACAATTAAAGCTTTACACTGAGACCAAAAGGAGACTTTTGACTTGAAATTTTGAGTAATACTATAACTGTTAAGACTATGGGGGATGGGGTGCTGGGATTGTGGCTCTATGGTACAGTGCTTGCCTAGGGTGTGGGACGCCCTGGGTTCAATCCTCAGCACCATATAAAAGTAAATAAATAAAGTAAAGATATTGTGTCCAATTAAAACAACAACAAAAGAAAGAAAGAAAGAAAGAAAGAGGAAAGAAAGAATAAAAGAAAGAAAGAAAAGACTATGGGGTCTCTTGGATATAAACTGAATACATTTTATTTTGCAGGTTGAGGAAAGCATGGGCTTTGGACGAGGGACAAGGGGAAGAATGTTATGGTTTGGTTTTGAACTGTTCTCCAAATGCTCTAGTTTTGAAAGCATGATCCTCAATGCAGCAAGGTTCAGAGGTGGAGTTCTTAAGTGGTGATTAGAGCTCTGACTCCATCAATGGATTGACCAATTTGCTATACAATCTTTTGATACCTGAATGGACCCCTGCATGGAAATTGTAGGCAGGTGGAGCATGGCAGGAGGAAGTACACCATTGGGGCCATGCCTTTGGAGCTATATGCTTTCCCTGTCTCCTTGCTTTCTCTCTCTGCTTCCCTACTACCATATGATGAACAGATTTCCTCCATCACACCTGCCCTTCTGCCATGATATTCTTCCTCACTTCATACCCAGAGTAATAGATTCAGCAGACAGTGGAATAAATCTCTGAAATCTTAAGCCCCAAATAAACTTTTCCATCTCTAAATGATTCTTGTCAGGTATTTTGGTCACAATGATGAAAAACTGATCAACGTACAGTCTATTCCTAAATTTGTATAAATAATTGTGAGCCATAATTATACATTTGAGATAAATTAAAACAAAATAAAAAAATCATGTAACTTGAAAATACTAAAACTATTAATTTAAAAAAATGGATTTTTACCAGAAAGTTACAAAAAAATTGAAATAATTTACTTTTCTGTATATTAAGAAACAAACAAACAACAACAACAAAAGAAAACTTTAGGGAGTACTGAAAGCTTATACTTTAGAATCCATTTGAAATATACTTTTGATAGCTTCACTATTCTCTGCTATGACAATATGTTGTAGGCTCACCATGAGCATTTCCTGACTCTGACCTGGCTCACATAGTTTTTTTCAAGTCATGATCCTGAATAGTAAGAAGTGGTGTCTAGATCAACTTTTCAGTGCTCTGAGGTTCTCTCTCTCTCTCTCTCTCTCTCTCTCTCTCTCTATATATATATATATATATATATATATATATATACTTTTAGGTGGACACAATATCTTTATTTTACATTTATGTGGTTCTGAGGATTGAACCCAGTGCCTCATGCATACTAGGCGAGTATTCTACCACTGAGCCACAACCCCAGCCCCAAAAGAAAGTATCATGATTTCATATTACTTTTAATTCAAATTAATGTTTGGAAGGATGTTATTAAACCCATCCATCCTATATTTGTAGTTCCATTTTTCCATTTTTTCATATGTGCACACATGGCTCAGAATAAAACTAACATCATGACCATACAAACTATAGAGAAAAAAATATTTTTTGAAGTTCTTTTTTTTAATGTCATGTTTACACTACTTGCAGACCTCTGCTAGAAAATATTTATCAACCAAAAATTCTATACTCAGTCAAGATAAGCTAACATTTTATACAGTTTAAAACTGCCACACATAGCTCAATGTGTTCTATGTGCTGTATATTAACTTCTTGAGACAGATGACTTATTATCCTCAATTTTCATATGAAGAAACAGGCACACTCCAGATTGTGGTGAAGTAGATGTCTCAGGAGAATGAATGACTGTACTTGTAGTACTTTACATTACGGAAAGGAAGCCTGAGTTTGGAAGAATCCACCACTTTAAATTAGGGATAAGTAAAACTTCTCTTTGACAGAGAAAGAGAAGGAAAAGGAAAAGGAGAAGGAGAAGAGAGGAACTGACTCATCTTTCAATGCTGTTAACTACAAATATGATCCTGAGAAATTGTCAGGATACAGAGAAGTGACAGTATACTTGGCATAACTAATAAGAAGATGCAGGGACACTCAGGACATGTGGTAGGTTGACAATTACACTGTGGGTTTTAGCCAACTTACTAAGAAGATTTAAGTAACTGTTCTCCTGGAAGAAAAGTATAACTTCTTTTAATGCACATAATGACAACTTATGTATGCATTTAAATAATTGAAATATTTCAATAATTCTAAGAGACTAAAAAAATAATTAAAATATGTCAATTCTAAGAGACCAAAATATATGGCAGTAGAGACTTCTTAAACAAGACAGGAAACTTCGTAATCAGAAAGACTACTATTTAACCACAGAAACAATTTTGAAAATATATTATAAAGGTTGTTAATATACAAATAAGACATATAGATGTGATTTTTTACAGCACAGAGGATTAGTATCTCATATCTTGATATTATAAATTACCAAAAACAAAGAATATGAAGAAAAAAGATTAAAGAAAGAATAGGAAAAAAATATGTGAATAGATGAATTCCAGAAGAGCAAGTTTAAATGATAGATGATAGTAATCACAATTATGAAAATTAAAAATGAGACAAAAATTTTCACCTCAAATCTGGCAAAGTTTTTAAACAGCAGTAACAGTTATCTGGTAGAGCTGAATCAAAAAATAAATACTAACATATATATGACAATTCCATTCCAAGAAAACTCTCATAAAATTAAAAAAATCAGTGTATATAACCTTACTTTTTCTTAAATAATGTTATATATAATTTTTTTTTAGTAATTACTTTTGCAAAAATACATGCTGGGACTGAATGTTTATGTCCCTTTCCTAGTTCATATGTTGAAACCTGAATCCCTAATGTGATTGAAGATTTGGCCTTCAGGAAGACATTAGGTAACTAAGGTGTAGACTTCAGATTTGATTAGTGACTTTACCCAATGAGGAAGGAGGCAGCTTCCTCTCTCATTCTTTTGTCTCTGCTAATTCTCCTTGTCAGGAAGGGTCACTGCACGTGCAGCTATTTGGCCCCAGGTGATTTGTTTTCTACTCTTCTGAGCTATTTTATTTATTCCCCAACTGACTTCAGGTTGTCCTACTCTGGGATAGTTGGTAATTTTTCCCTGTACTGTATGTATGTGACCCTTCTGGTTGATGTGGTCATTCAGAAAGTGACTAAGCAGATGCTTATAACATATGACTTTCCCCAAGGCAGTCTCTAGTTTCATCATGGGCACAGATATTTGGAACACAGTAGGTAGACTCTGAGAAAAGGAAGACTGGTAAGGGGCAAAGGAAAATAGATGAGTACCTATAACTTAGGCATTCTCCAGGACAAGATGTTCTCTGAATGCTGGCAGCAGGTGAAATAGAAGTATGTGCTTCTGAATAAGTTACTGAAAAAAAAGCAAGAAGATACTAAAAAGCAAAGTAGAAGTCTTCATCCCTGTAAGAGATCTGGGATTTCTAGTTGCCCACACCAGAGTTGATATCACAGAATGTAGTATAAGACACATTGAAAGGGCAGGGGTCAAGGGACAAGAAGGACAGAGAATTTCTTTCACCATAACATTGTTATAAAGACTAGCTGTGGTCTAAACTAAGAGCATGTTGTGTTGAGTTCTTTGACACCTCGGATATACCAATGATTATTATTAAGAGGGTCAAGCAAGTTGAGGAGTAGTATCTATGATACTAATATGTTTTCCTAAGAAGGCAAATTATCAATAAACTTTATACTTGCAGAATTATGTTTGTATATTTTTAGACCAGTGAAGATTGTTAATACTGATTACCCATATTGGGAATAGACATTAAAATGCAAAAGTTTGAGACAGAGCATATTTTTTTTTATTATGCACCTTTATTTTATACCATATATTTCTTTTTCAAGACATTATGGGAAAAATATCAATTATTAAGAGATCTCAAGTTCTCCACTGAAATAATGGTAATTATTTTGACAACTTTCATCTTTATATCTGTTTCTTAATTTTTAAACAAAGGTGTTAAGATGTATAAATAGATATTATGTACTATAATTACATATGTACTATAATTACATAATATCCATGCTATCAATAATCAGAATACTGTATATTAACTGTATATCACTGAGTTCCATAAGACCTAAAAAAAAGAATTAATACCAATACTCCTCAAATTATTCCATGAAATAGAAGAGGAAGGAATCTTCCAAACTCATTATACAAAGCTAGTATCATCCTGATACCAAAACCAGGCAGAGACACATCAAGAAAGAAAATTTCAGACCAATATCCTTGTGAACATTGATGCAAAAATTCTCAATAAAATTCTGGCAAATCTCATACAAAAACTTATTTTAAAAAAGTACACCATGATCAAGTGGGGCTCATTCCAGGGATGCAATGTTGGTTCAACATAAGAAAATCAATAAATATAATTCATCACATCAATAGACTTAAAGTTAAGAATTATATGATTATATCAATTGATGCAGAGAAATCATTTGACAAAATACAGCATCTTTTTATGTTCAAAACACTAGAAAAACTTGGGATAGTAGGAACATATATCAACACTGTAAAAACTATCTATGCTAAATCCAAGGCCAGCATCATTCAAAATGGTGAAAAATTGGAAGCATTCCCTCTAAAAACTGGAACAAGGCAAGGAATATATTGAACATTATATTCAATATATCAACTTTCCTTTACATAACTTTGTATTATTTTACCTGTTCTAATAAGGAAGTATTACTTTAGTAACTTTGGAGAAGTAGTTTATCAAAAAATATAAAATTTTGATGTATCTTTACTTCTTTTTGAAGAGTGATAAAATATGCCACCTCAAGATATGCACCTTGGCATAAAGATTATTTTGAGCTAAAAGGCACTTGACAAGGAATAAATACAAAAAGGGACAGTTTTACTTTCTTAAACCATTTTTGTCACATACTGGGAGTCAAAGCTGAGAAAAATCTGTATAAACATTTTGTTAAAATAACTCATGTTTTTTAGTCTAGAATGCCTTTTAGTTGTTTTTCCATAAGTGCCCCTGTTCAATCTATTTAATAAACATTTAAGTTTGGCTACATCTTTGTGTGTTTACTTTCCCATCGGAGTTCCCATAATCTGGGTGCATTTCTCCCACTAATCTATTTTATGTCAATTTAATTCACAGGTCAAGTTGGAATATTAAGAGGTTAACAGTAAAGATTTGCTTTTCTTACACTTTTCAGATATGGAAGGAACAGAATTTTGACCAATATTTGAAATATGCTGAAAGGACTTTTTAGAGAGAGAGAGAGAGAATTTTTTTGATATAATTTTTTTCGGCGGACACAACATCTTTGTTTGTATGCGGTGCTGAGGATTGAACCCGGGCCGCACGCATGCCAGGCGATCGCCCTACCGCTTGAGCCATGTCCCCAGCCCCAAGGACACATTTTTTTTCTGTGTTTTTTCACACAGCAATGGAAAAAACATACAATAAAATCAATAAAAGCAAAACCAAACCTATGCATCAGTTTGAACTTCATCTTACACATGCAATTAAACTATCTGAATCTTATATCCTTTCTTTGTCATGAGAGAATCTTACCTCAGAGATTCTATTGCACAAATCAAAGGAGGTGCACCATTGTTCTTAAAGTATTCTACAAACTGGATATTACTATTACCTTATTTTCAAGATGGTGAAAATGATCCCATTATTCTGTTTCTAATGTGGGCATGAAAATGAGTATGTGTGAGTGAGGTACAAAGAGTTAACTCTGTTACCATTCTATGGGATGGATAAGTATCTTTGCAATAATTGTATATTGTAGGTGCACATATTTACTGCATCATATAGATTTGTAAATGTCAAATTGAATCAAAATACTGCCATTTCTTTATGTAAAAGCTCTTAAAGAAAAAATTGATTAGCTTTGAAGTGGAATATTTGAAAAATAGGAAATACCTTAAAGATATGAGTTTATATATTAGCTATCTATGTACTACAAGTGCCTCTCTGGAGAACATTTTTACCTTTAAATACTATAGGAAATAGAAGGAAACATAAAAGCAAGAAAGGTCTTAAAAGGCACAGTGTGCTGGTTGGTCCCACCATTGCAGGCACTACTTAACAATCTGTGGAGAATGCAACTTGACCCAAACAACAAGCAGGCGTATTTTACTCGCTTTCCAAGAGCGACAGGTGCAAAGAAGCTTGAGGAAAAAGCATTCATTATGGGCAAGGTTAAAATTAGGTACTTAAAATTCGTCATCTAATTTAGGTCATTTATCATTCTCCTCAAAGCCCCTTTTGTACAATTGAATACTGAAGTGCTTAGTTTACTATTAGATCATCACAGCTGCTACAGTATCACTCAAAGCAGATGTTTCACAGACAGAAAGAGCCTAGCTAATTTTAACAGAAACATGGTAACTGCAAGTCACTTTTTGGCAGTTCCAGCAGTGAATGTGAATATACCATGCAGGTGCAACTGTGGGTCGTGAATTGTAGGATAAGTGCTCTGAGAAAGGGAAAAGTGATATTGGTGAGAGACCCTGAAAGGTTTTATTCCCTGATGAATTAGAAATCCAGAGCCTGAAGACTGTATTTCGCTGTGATGATTTTCAAACTATTTCTTCCCTTTTAAAAATAAAGAACAAAACATAAAGTGCTTGGGATAATTACAGTGTGCTCTCCCAATCATTTTCCATACCATTTTATAATTGGAAATAGAATACTGAGAGAATTTCTGATAATTAAATTATCACAATACATATTAATAGCTTCTCAACTTTTACCTCTAGTCATATCAGGTTATGTATATTTAGAAGTTTAAGGATATGGGTATGTGTATGCAAGAATCAGAATAAACTTATAAAACTTAGCCATATTGGATATATACCGCAGATTCCTTGCCCTAGTCCTTATTGTTATAATTCATGGCATGAATTTTTGTGGAAGAGAAGATGTCTCTTTCACTTACAAAAAATGTGACAGAGGTATTTATTTTAAGTGGCTAATTTAATTCTTAGTGTTTTGCAGACAATTAAATGTATTGGAGCTAAATGGGAGAAATTCCCTTGCCTAATTATAAGAATTTCAGAAATTATGAATTGCAAACCTTTTTATTTTCAGTTTTTATTCAGTCACTGTCCTTAAAAATCTATCTATATCTATAAAATACTCCAAAATGTATTTCCAAAGAATGTATATGATAGTATTTTAGGTGTTAATGTAAGTATAAAAAGTTTCCTGGGGGTTCCATTAAAAACTAGCCATAAACTGGGTAGCTAAAAACAATAGAAATTTATTCTCTAACAGATCTGAAGCTTGCATCCTCCTCAATAGTTCTCCCATGCCTCTATTAGCTTCTGGAAACTACAAGTTTTCCTTGGTTGTGGGTATAGCCTCTGCCTCATTTCCCCAAGGTCCTCTCCAAATTTTCCCTGTGTGCAATTCTGTCTCATAAATACACTTGATATTGGATTTGAAGCCTACCAGGATAATCAAGGACAATCTCACCTCAAGTTCTGAGGTTTAGAGTGGGGACATAACTTTTTTATAACTTATATATACACATATATACACACACATATATATCACAGACACACACACACACACACACACACACACATATATATATATATTACACACATATACAGAAATATATATATATATATATATATACACACACACATATACATACATATATGTGTGAGTAGCTATATTCTGCCTATATATATAGGCAGAATCCTTAGGCATATGTGCTATCTGTTTAAGTACTGCTGCATGTTTTAAGCAATGATACTCAAAATCTAATCTTCAGATGGCTGCCAAGTAAGTGAACCGTTTGTTACTGGTCAATGATAAATAAGGAGCTGGCTTCAGAATGTAAATCAATTTAATTACAACACCATTAGATTCAGCTGAATTTTGGGGGGAAATAGGAAAATTTTCTTGATGAGGGAAATGGTACATTGATTTATTTTCTAGATTGGACTTCTTATCTCATTATGAACCAGCACTTTTTAAATTATATAGTTTTAAAATACGATTAAATTGACTAATTTTTTGTCCAATATTAGCCCTATCAGACTTCAAGTCAATTATAGAAATATTCTAGTTGAATAAGATACCTGGTCTTCACAGGAATAACTGATTTGTTTTTTCTCAGGCAAGTACCAAGTATATTCTGGCATGGAGCAATATGTTGGAAATGAAATTGGAGAAAGGAATATCAAAGTATTTGGAACCATACCATTCCCTAATCATGTATTTGTCTTATTTTTGTTTAATAAGCTGCCTTTTTTGAGAAATAGTAAATAACCATTTGAAAAACCAAAAAGTTATTTTTTTATTCTTGTTATATGGGACACATGCTATCAAAGACCCAAATACTGAATTTTTACCTCACTATGAAGCTAATGTCACCTTTTCCAATGTCTGATGTGCCAAAGGCCCTTCAAGTGCATGGGTATCTCTGTTGGCTAAGAAAATTTAATGTGTCCTCAGTTATGTGCAGGGAGTTCTTCCCTTGGATTATTTTGGATGTGACGTGTTTTGCAAAGTTTTCTAGCTATCACAATCTGCATGGATATTTTTCTCAGAAAATGCCATATTTCTTTTCCCTATTAATCATCATGTTCTTCAAATACCTATTACTTTTGCTAACTGAAGTGACTTAGGAATACATGTCTGTCTAATGTGTTCTTAAGCCTCATCCATTTTTGTTGTGCATTTTAGGTTCATCTTCTTACATATTGTTTTCATTTTCAAAACTAAGAGCATAAAATCATTTTTCTCAAGGAAAAAATGTTCTATCTCAGTTTTCCTGAAATATATTCTGAAGGCAGTATTAAGTGTAGCATCCAGCCTCATTACACTGTTGAATTAGTATTTGTTGAACTGGGAAATTAAGATGTGACTGTCCATATAAGTCACAAAATCAAAGCCTTGGGTCATCACAGTCCATTCAGAATTGTCACTTGAGTATACAGTATGTAATATGTCCTTGTAAAACTCCAAACATAGTTTTAAAACAATTTCCTCTTTTTTCTCTGACCCTACGGAATAGTCTTAGGAAAAGCATTTCCATATGGAAAGAGTGAGGAGGTTTAATGAGCTGTATAGCATCACTCATGAATATATTAAAATCTTAAGAGCATAGCTTGGGCTTGAAGATTAGGGTGTATAAAAACATTTCATTCCCTAATTCACATACTGTCAGAGCAGGGAATTCTACCAACACAATTATAAACAACCCCCAAAGCCATGTTATCATGGCTATTACATGATCTTGTTGGACCTTTGGTACTCCCATTTTAATGGTAAAAGGGAATTGAACATATTAGCTTCCAGTGTAGTTATATCTGTAAAAATAAGGGCAGAGCATGAATTTCAACAAGTAATATTTTCACAAGTTGAAAAGAATAACCTGGCAAAGATCATCATTTTTTATAGTTAGTGATACAGTAATTGTTCCTAGGTCATTGAAATCAGAAAGTGTGCACTCCCCTTTCTATGACTTTTTATGAATTTGAAGGCAGACAGTGGTTCACACTCTGAGTACACAGATGACATGAAGTAGCTGGTAGCTTTAATAGTACCAGATGCTCAGGCCTCACACTCTCGCAAGATTCAGAGTCACCCTGTTAGACTTTTTTCAAATCTCCCAAGTGATTTAAAGTGTCAACAGGTTGGAGAACCAAGTCTTGCTCAAGAGCAGTGATTATCAAATTCCAGCATGTAAGAATCACCTGGGGGTTTAATCAAATGCGTATTCTGGTGCCAAACTTCCAGAGATTTTGATGGAGTAGGTTCAAGTAGAGGTCCTATAACTATATTTTTAAAAATATCCTGGAGGTTCTTTGCCCATGGTCTATGCACTTTACCAGTTGAGAAAAAATAAGGCAGAATCCTTAGGTAGATAGATGTTCTACCTATTCAAGTACTAGTTTTTATAATTGATTTATAAAGGAGTTTATCTTGGCTTATATAAACATGCTAATGTTCAGTTTTCAATGTGATTGAGAATAAATTATAGGAAAATTTCAACTTTATCTTTATTACTGTCACTTTGAAACAAAGAAATTAAGCCACAAAATGCTGAAATGGCTTTCCTAATTTTGTAGGAGTTATTTAACTTCCAGAATCAATTCTCATTTTTTTTGTTTAAATGTCTAAATCATCACAAACATTTCTAAACTTAAGCAACATTTAAAAAAAACATATTTAAAATATAAAGTCTCATTTTATCTAAGCTGTACTCAAAGTTGCAGTGACCTAATTCTAGGATCAAAAACTGATGATAAATTAGGACTAAAAACCTAATGCTGAAATATGTTTGCATGAAAACTTCACACTTCTTTAAGAGGAAGAGTTGTCTAGTGGCTGAGATCCTGGGCTCAGATACCTAACTATGGAATGAATGTGAATTCTTGCTCTCCAACCTAATAGCTGTGTTCCGCTAGGCCAGTTACTCAATCTCTCTGTGCCTCAGATTCCTCATTAGTCATGCAGTAATAATTCCTACTATAGATATTTCCAACCTCATAGGGTTTCTCAAAAGTAAATAGATTATTTTTGTTGAAATTCTTAGAACAGTAGTAAGTATAATGTTATTTGCTGTGTGGTTTTAAATGTTGAATACTTGACTTGTATCATTTGAAAAAATGTAATGGATATGTATAGGTCTATATTTTGATGTAATACTATGATTACATTTTTAGTTAAATTTTATCAGCTCTTCAGTTATAACAGATCATAGAGCACATTCAAAATCTCTTTCTGTTTAATCAAATGAGTTGAAATTACATAATGAAGACGTATTTCTCAAATGTAAATGCATTGGTTCTATTTGGTTAAGCATGTACTGCTTCAAAAAAAAAGATGGGGGGGACCCTCACTTTGTAGTAATATAGCAATATTAAAGAATAAAGCCTTAGATTTAAAAACAAAGATTCCATCCTCCCAACCCACCAAGAAAAAAAGGAATGCTTTCAGGCCCCTTTGTAAGAACTTGGGATGCTGAGCTGAGCTGAATTTTATGCAATTACTCTGCTTGCCATAACTTTAGACACATAACGAGTGGGTTCCAGGAGGGAAGCTGGTGTTAGGAGACATGTTCTTTATATAGTTCCAAAGGGGAAAATGAGTCAATCATTTCTGGACACCCTTACTCACGCGGTCCTAAGAGCCACAATGACATTCCTCATCAGCAGGGAGACCCAAGAGCCACGTCCAATCATTTGAACAAACTGCAAGTGAAAGACTCTAATGACATTGGATGACAGCCACAGAAAGTGGAGACATAGTCAATGCAATGAGCATCTCTGAAATGACAATAATTATGGCCCAATGAGTCTGTGAAGAAAGGCTTTAAAGACTATTTTTAGTCTGATCTAATGGTCATCGTTTGCTTTTAGCAACTTCACTGGACCACCTAGAATGGCTTTTTGGCCTGATTTTATAATTTTCTCTCATCCTAAGTCACTCAACTGTACACAAATTCTCTTGAGGGGTGTGTGTGTGTGTGTGTGTGTGTGTGTGCACGTGCGCTCAGGGTATCTTTATTACTGTCACTTTGAAATAAAGTAAAGAATCAAAATATATATGAATAAAAAATATTAAGGTGAGTAGTGTAGAATTTTGGCCACCATACCTGGGCATGAAGTCTCTTGTTGCCTAGTTTTATGCTACTGATGGTTTGTAGCATAAAACTACCAAATTTAGAAAAGAACCAAGAGTGTCAAATTCTGAGGTGATATTACATTTTATTCATTAAAAAAATTCAGTCTTTGCTGAGATTAGGAATGCATACTGTTACCTGCTGTTCTCATAGGGTAAATAATTTATATTCGCTTTTCCACAGAAAGAGATTTGTTTTGGTTCAGAATTGGCTAGGGTATTTTATTTAGTTTTGTTCCTATTATTGTAGTTGCTTTATGAGGCCAATAAGGATTTGCAGCATCAGCTTAATGGAATTACTTCCTGAACACTGAGTTGGCATAAGAAGCCTTGAACTCTGTGTATATTTAGGAACAAGCAGCACCTACCTCATTATTTGTGATCACTCCTTTCAACTCATTTCAAATGTGGCCTATATTTTGCCAAGTGTTTTAAACATTCACGTGTTTATTGCTTGGGTTGATAAAAACACTAGTAGATCTAACATTACTTGCAATACTAATAAATCTTTTATAATAAAGTGTACTCATCCTTTAAAATAAAAGGCAAAGATAAAGAGAAGCACACTAAGCCATTCCGTGTTTTGCTCATTTTCCTTTTCTTCTGCTTATTTTTGCTGAACTCTGTTCATATTTCAATAATCCCTGGCTGCATTTTCTTTCCTTGTTCTCTGTCCAAAATACTGTGTGGAAAGAAAGAAGCAAAGATGAATATTTTAAGGTTGGAAAATAGCTTTTTCAAATCCAATTCTCAAACTTTATTTAAAAAGAGTCTTCCTTAATAATTGTAGTATATAATAAACACTGATACATGCTTTAATTCCAACACTCCTCCTTGTACTCATAAGTTTAACTCCTTACAGTGTAATTTATAAATTGTTTTTTAATGCAGCCAGCTCCTCCCATATGGGTTCTACCACCACTTGGTGGCGATGTTGTAGAGAGGAATCAGCAGTGGGTGAGGGTTAGGCAGCCCCAGGCCCCTTTCAGTCCTTGGGCTAAATTGTGATTTACTGAATCACAGCCTGATAGTTATGTCTTAATTATTTAGAGGGCCTCATAGCCCTGGGACAGGCTCAGATTTCCAGTGTCAGAGAGATAAAACATGTTATGTATACTTACTTTTAATAAAAATAGCTACCATATAAATTTACCAAAAGCCAGCAGAAATAAAGACAAATCTGTTATTTTCATTTTCTTCAAAATAATTGTAAAAATACATAATGTGTAAAATAAATAACATTAAAACAAAACTGAATTCATATGATATAAAAAAAGTTACAATACACTAAGTCCTACAAAATCTGGATCTAATTTGCTACTACAGATTTGTTATCATATTCAATTTTTTTCCATGAAAGAAATATTCAAGCCAAAGTGAACTCATTTTTCCCTATAGATTCTATGTCTTTTAACACCTTAGTTTTTATGTTTATGCTGTTTCCTTTTGCCAGAATGCCCTCTCATAGCCCCCCAAACTCCTACAGTTCTCCCCTTCTTCAGTCTAGCCATCACTGTTTCTTACCCCGACTTACTTCTTGACAACTGTATTTTAATTAACTGCATGCATGTCTGTCTTCAGAATAAAATGTGTGTTTATAAGGGGAGGGTCTATTTTTATACATTTTTTCATTGTTTTCTTACATTCCTTTCTTTCTTCTTGCTTTTTTCCCTTTCCCCTCCTTTTATAAGTAAGTATAACATGGCTATAATATATTTGGCATTGTGCAGATATTGCAGATATGATAAATTCAATGTGGTACTTATTCTCATAGTATTTTCAGTCTAGTAATAAATAAGGTCAAGATAATAATCTTTGTGTGTGTGTGTGTGTGTGTGTGTGTGTGTATATATATATATATATATATATATATATATAGAGAGAGAGAGAGAGAGAGAGAGAGAGAGAGAGAGAGAGAGAAACAAGCACCTGATAACCTGGTATGGTAATTCAGTGTCTGGATAACAATAAAAGGTAAAAAATGCAAAGTAGCCACTCTGTTAAAAACACATCTTTTTTTAAAAAAATATATGTATATATTAACTCTTTAATATTGATAATTACACAGGAAGTAGATACAATTGTTTTACAGGTAAAATAGATGATCATTTTTATAGATAATACTTACAGATCTAAAGAGGTCAAAAATTTTATGTAAGACATATAGTTGTATTTCATCTAAGATGCTTTATTTTCACTGTAGAAATTTTAAACCACCATGTAATATTGCCTTTCATTATATAGAGAGCAGAAACATCCTTTAAATTAATTAAGTATTGAACCATTGAAACATCTTTGTATTAATTTGAAATCCAGATTTTAAATTAATAAATGATAATCTGATATATTATTTTAAGAATAATTATTTTAAAAATTTTATCTTTAATTTATTTTTAAATTATATAATAAAATCAAATATATATTCCAGGCACTTAAGTTTTTATTTATGCTTATATTCTTATATTCCCAGATAAAGTGCCCAGTTTTTAAAAACATAGATGTCATCTAAATTTGTTTTATCCCCTTCAAATTATGGCACAGTTTTGGACATATTTAAAGTTTATAATACAGATTTAACAAGTAGTTGTTATATTTCCAAAATGATTTGAGACTAATGAAGTTTTCTTTTATAAACTCACTCTTTATTGAATTGTTTTTAACAAAGAAGACAAATCAAAATTATTGGAACTTTTTTCATAAGACATATAATTTGACTTAACGCCAAGATACTTATTGGTAAGTACAGTCTTAGAACCAAACACTCAATTAAAAATAACTTTCTGTGGGGCTTGAGGATCCAGCTCAAGAAAATACTGATACTCTAGAGGTTAATGTTATTACTGTGGATTATACTGTTCTTTTTTTTTGGCCTCAGAATTCAGTGTTTTCTGATAGCATATGGACTTATTTTAGGCTCACTTGGTAGCTTTCCCATAGGGTAAATGCACATGTTTGTCAATGGAATGGCCTCTTTGACCTGCTGTCCTCTCCCATATGGTTGTCCAGCTCCAGCTCTTCCCTACCCTGGCTCTTCCCCTCAATGTCATTCTCCAGGCCTCCTCTCAGGCCCACCCATCTCATGACTGAAATCCTACCATAAAACCTTCTCAAAATGCCTCCCCAAATTTTATTTTCTCCTCATCTTTTTTGGTTTCTTTTTTTTTTTTAGATTAACACAGATTTCAGAAATTTATTGTATCTTCAAACCACAGTTACTTTTCTGCCTTTTCCCGTGTCATACTCCTTAAAAACTGTAATGCAGTTCTATCCCCCATAGCTTCACATCATGACTTGAACTTAGTGATCAGCAAAATTCCTTTTGAACGAATGAATTTTGAGTATGTAATGAACATATATTTAGTGCACATTCACTAAGTGTGCATTATGATTTTAATATAAACATTTTATTACCTCTTGTAAGTCAAAAATACATCAGACACGCCTGTAGTACTTATGTAGAGAAATTGGTGTATGACTAAATTGTTGTCTAGGGCTTTTGCCTATTTGAAACTGAATAAAGGCTTTTAAAATATGGTTCATTCTCTCTCTATATAAGTTCTACACCTGTGGATTTAGCCAAACACCAATGGAAAATATTTTTTAAAAATTTTACCTGTATTAAACGTACATTTTCCTCATTGTTATTCTGTAAACATTACACTATAAGAACCATTTGTGTAGTATTTGCATTGGATTAAGTATTACCTATAGAAGATTTAAAGTATATGGGGGGATTTGTGTAGATTATATGCAAATTTTATGCCATTTTCTATAAGGGACTTGGACAACCACAGATTTAAGTATCTATGGAAATTCCTGGAGCTAGGGTCCTAAGGCTACCAAGGGAAATTCAGTTTCTTTATTTGAAAAGTTCATGAATAGTAAAATGAATACATGCCCACCACAGTTAATCATATTAAATTGTGCTTCATTTAATACATGGTGTTAGGTTAATGCTTTAAGTCAAAGATTTACAAATACCTATGTCTCTTGAATCAGCAGAATTCCATGAATCCATGCTACTTCTGTTCCCTAGGAACCCCTTGCTCAAGATTTCATTGATAAGATATGGAATATATCAAAGTATATAGGAGATAGGTAGGAATTTTTTTCTTGGTGAGTTCCATGTGTGCTAACCTTATGGTACATCAATATTTATGTGAGAACTCAGCTTTTCTGAAGGTTACTTAAGGTCTTAGAGTTGGAACGCAAAGCTCCTGAATTCATAAGTGACCATCCCAGATATAATATGCTATGAATTTAGGCAGCTCTGTAGACTAGTAGCTGAAAAACGGTAATTATATTTTAGAGCTATGTTTGTTGATTTTGTCAACAAATATTAATTATGCAAATAAAATTTAAAATGTTGCCTTTTAAAGCTAATAAAAGTCTCTTTTTGTTTTTTCATAACATTTCCTTCTTATGTGTAATTATAGAATTTTATGTAGTATGAAAGATGCTCCATATTCTTGGAATATAAGTAAATTGATAGCAAGGGAAGGTGATTCAGAAATGTATGGAACGTTAAGATATTCTAGATTTGGGGAGGCAACTATCTGCAATAGGAATGGGATTAATTTTTAGTTTGAAATCTGAGTTTGAATTGTGGCTGTGAAAAATGTATAATCCATAAAATAAAAAATACTACAGGGTTCAAATTTTAGAAAAATAACTTTCTACATTATGTGAATGATGTTTTGGAGGAAGAAATGATTGCTGGCAAAAAAATAATTTGATGCTGTTAGATGTGAACAGGAAAAAGTATTGCATAAAGCATATATAGAAAAGTTTCAAGAAATCTAAGGAAATTAAAAAAGAAAAACTATAGATGAGAATGATTCTCAAGTTTCTGATTTTTGATAAGTGCATGGATACAGTGACTGCAATACTCTATGTATGCACTTCCTTAAATTTGCAAAAAATGGCATTTAGTATAAAGAAAAATGTTGATAAATTTTTATGGGAAAGGAACACATGGGGGAAGAAAAGATAGAAATATTTTTCTGGAAATATTAATTTTTGGAATAATATAACATTTTAAGTATTCAAAAACATAAAATAGAATTGAAAAGGAAATCTATTGAAAAAATATTCCTTAAAAGTGTAAAGCCAACTGAACAAATGTATATTTGTATGTTTTTCAGGTTGTTGACAAATATGTGGAGAAAATAACTATTTTTTTGTGTGTGTATGTGTGTGTGTGTGTGTGTGTGTGTGTATTTAACCTTATACATGAATGAAATTTACTTCTCATTTTTCTGGAGGTTGAAAAGCTCAAGATCAAGGTTCTAGAAGATTTGGTATCCCGTGATACCCTGCTCGTTGTAGATAGATTGAACCATCTCTCTGTTCTCACATGTTGAAGGCTCAAGTGTTTTTTAGAACACAGATTTATACTTCCACATTTAATGGAATGTATTCTAAAAGCAACAACAACAAAAACTTTCAAATACTAATAGGACTTATTGCTAGTTACAACTAGTATTGTTATTTTGCAAGTATTATGTATGTGTTGAAAATTAAGTAAACAAGTAATTATTTTAATATTATTAAGAACCATAATGTTCAATGTACAATAAAACAATTATAAAAGTGACTAAAAAGAAATGGAAATATCAGCAGGGTCATATGTCTTTGTTTTATTTTGTTTTAAACATAATAGTTCCCAATTCTGTCTAGTGAAAAAACTTAGATTATCTTCTGTACAGAACATAAACTTTCTACTACAAATTATGAGAACTTCTGAAAAATAACTATTTTTTTGTCCAGATATGTGTAAATAGGAGGTCAGTGAAGTTTGGGAGAGATGGGAAGAAAAGAATCTTGTATGAATTGGTACTGATTTCCTCTAGGACATGAGATTATTAAGGGGTGTCAGAAGTTCTGGATTTGAGGTCTGGTTCTGCAAATTAATATGTATCCATTAAATTTCTCTAAATTTAAAGAATTGAATATAATGAACTTTAGGATACTGACAGCTCTCAAAAATGTACAATTCTATGAGTTTATGTAAACTGTACTTAAAAAAAAATTAAAGCCATAATATTGGCATGATAAATAGCTCTGAAAAAAAAAATGATAGTGCCAATTTCAATTTCAGATTAAGGATGATTTACATGTAGTGGGCCAAAAAGTTTATTTGCTAAAACTAGAACTATGTCTCTCCTTTTTGTAATTTTTTCATATTTAATAATTGATTGAATTTGTATGACTTTGCTTATTTTGAGCTTAATTGACATAAAAATAAGCATATCAAGCTATAAAAAATTTTGTATGATATAATTTTATACCATATTTTTAAAATGGGCATTAAATTTTCTTCAGTTTCTATAGCCCATGATTTCACATCACCTTTAGCTTTTCTACTTAGACTTCTTTCCCAAGTATTTGTGATCCTTTTTATGAAAAAGTACTTCCTGACATCTGCCTTGAATTTCCTTTTTTCCCTAGTCCCATTCCTGAACTCTCATCTTGTTATCTTCCTTAAGTGGAAAATAGTCTGCTTGACATTATTTCTATCATGTTCGGTTCTGTATATTTCAGTGAAATCTTTCTTAATTATGCTCTTCCCAAGAGAGCACTTAATCTTTTTTATCCTGTCTTTATAGATTTTTACCTGTTGGCCTCAGGATAAACCTCATTGCTTTATAAAGCAACTTTGATAGTTTGAAAATCTTAGGCATTCTATTAAAAGAAGCCCCATTAAAGTAATATTCACAAAATATCAAAATTCAATTTTCTTGCTTTGGAAGATTTGTTTTTTACTAACAAGAAGCAGAACATCCAAAGAACAAAGTGACATCAAATACAGAACAATCACTCATACATTTTATTTCATTTCTTTCCCCTTTGTTTATTACCTTTTGTACCTTGCGGGTTCAAACAGAATGATGAAACAGTATTTTTAAGTGTTCATTTTCCTTTAATGTCTATTTCACACCCAATAGAGCAGAAAGCTCTAATACCTAGAAGACATTAAAACTAAATTAATCTTTCTATTTAGGTTGTTTCTTATATTTATTAACCTCAGGTCAGAAGGATAAAAGAGGCAAGTAAAGAAAGAAGGCATTGCAATAAAACGGGAAACCAATTGTTATTTCTTTTTAAATAGACAATTAAGATAATAAGCTCAAGATTTATAATGGAGTGAAATGTAAGAGAGAATATACACTTTGTCAACCAATATGATTCTACCCGCAAATAATGGGAATTAATGGTTCTTTATATAAACAGTTAAGAAAATAAGCTCATTTTTACTTTGCATAGTCTTAAGCATTGTCTGCATTAGGACATTCCCGGTTAAATTGATATTTTAAGTGAACATATTGAAGTCATATACAGAGTACATAATAGTTGGCAATGTATCAAAGATTATTAAAGACCTTAGTTTACTGTGTAAATGACAGAACAAGGATACTCAATAGAATTAAAAAATCTTTGAAATTTGAGTGCCAGAATGCTTTAATGACTACAAACTCTAAGTAGCTATTATAATAGTTATGTATATTGGTGGACTCAAAATTATCTCTGTATCAATCATTTCATTAGAATTTGGAATCCTGGTCTTATAGACAAACAATTTTAGAAACTATATTGGAGCTTTTCTTTCTTTTTGTGTGTTTTTTTTTTTTTTTTCTGTTCCCCACCCCCGCCAGGAGAATTTACTTTAGCTGTGCGCTCTGTCCAACTCAAGGAGATTTTTGCAGTTACTATGGAACTATAAGTTATGCAAGGAAAAACTAATACTAGTTTTCAGACAACAAAAGCAGTCCATTCACGAAATCCTTCCCTGTGCAAAGAATTATGTTTAATCTTCTGAAATAATTTCTGAAACTACACATACATGTACTTCTTTGTTAACTGTGTAGGAAACTGTTTAAAGTAGTATGTAATAAATTCCTAAACAACTGACAAAAGTCTGTCTTATTAGATATTACAGGGGAGTACAATACAAAGTAAGGTAGTGGATCCATGGTAAGTTTTAAACAAAAGAAAAGAAAATAACAAACAAGCAAAAATAAAACCACAACATTGTTCTTTTCTTAACTTTGCATGTGTGGTAACTTATTTGGTTCTAAAACATAATCAGCTGCTAATGGAGGCACATATATAATCCCAGCTATTCTGGAAGCTGAGGCAGGTGAATTGCAAGTTCTAGCCCAGCCTCAGCAATTTACTAAGACCCTGCCTCAAGATAAGTAAATAAATAAATAAATGAAAAAGAATTAAGTATTTTCTTGTATTATATATTTGGCTAATTCTTTTGTAGGTGTTTTATTTAAAAGGACAATGAACTAATAATTCTGTGCTATTTGCAACTTCTCTGTACAGAATATTATGTTCTTTGAATTTTTCTGTATAGGTATGCTATAGCAAAATTACAAATTAATCCAATAAATGTTCATTATTTATCTGGAAAATAGGCATTAAATGGTGTGAAACTATTATTTTTCTATTATCAATCTTAAGCTATAAAGCAAAAATTGTCATGCTTAGAAATTATATATACCTTTGGAAAGTGTTATTACTCTATAAAGACAAACAACTAGAAAATTAGTGAACTGTCAAATATTAAGACTGAAAGATAAATATAAGTGGATTGTGATCTTTGTGTTTTCTAGAATGACAACATTTACTTGAAAAATAATTTGCACTGTACAAAGAATCCTCTCCATTTTTGTAGCATTCTTATTCATTAGTAATTTACTTATTCCTTTTTTTCATAATTTTCAAGCCAGCTCAGGAATTTATTTACAAATATTTTATTTGAAATCTGATACTTTGCATATGTAAATATCAATTTCCATTAAGACAGAAGGGGCACAAAATATTCTTTGTGCTATTAAGTTTTCTAACCATGGTTTTATTTTTAGTTTAAATCGAGCCAAATCAGACCAGATAGCTATATATTTATTCCCTTTTTGTGATCACCAATATAAATTACTTATTTTTCTTAATGAACACTGTTTTGAAAAAATCTGAAAAATTGTCTTCTAGCCCTAAATCCCATTTTGAAAGACAATTAAAAAATAAGAAAACTGGTTTATTGTTAAGTTTTGTAAGTTACCATGCCCTATCCTGTAAGCAATGATTTCTCTGCTAGGGAAAGAACTTGTCACTAGGAAGTTATTTAGCTCTCATCCTGCTCACTTCATTAAAAACATGAAATGACAAGTCAAAATGGACAATTCTAGCTATTGGTCTTGCAGCACTGAGCACCATAAGTCAGGAGGTTACTCTTTGACACACCAAACCAAAGTTGGTCTAAATGCAAGATGAATAAGTATGGGAAAATCCTTAATTTTGAAGTCAGAAATAAAAGCTGAAACAGTAAATCTGGCTTTTGGCTTCCTTAACTATTCCTTATGTTTCTCTCCCTGATTATTTCACTAAATATTTCCTTATCCCATTAAATCCTTTAAAACCCCAGTTCTCCTTGCATATCTTTCAAACCAAACCTTTGTCTTCTCAGGTATAATGCATTGAAGGCTCTTTCATTATTAATATTCTTTTTGTGTAAAATTATTCTTTTTTTGTAATGTCTGATTTATTTTAATCCATATCATTTAGCCTCTTTAAGTGCCATATTAATATTTTAAACAGGTGGTTTTAAAGATATTCTAGGGTGAAATGAACCTTCAATTTTTATTATAAGAAAGGTATAACCTCAGAACTGCTTTTTAGTGACTCTTGAGATTTTGGACAAATAATTGAACTTTTCTGAACTTCTTTATCCTTATTGTGTTAAGTAGAGGTGATAACAATGGTTCCCTTACAAAATATATGAAAACACTTGTCAACCATGATTATTATACAAATATTGATTCTTCTTCTTCTCATATATTTCTATGTGTCCAATCCAACTACTAACATAGCAATGATTAGAGAAAATATTCTAATTATGAGCAACCATAAATTCAATAAATTTTGTCCTTTCTTTTTTTTCCCTCTTGAACTAAGAACATCATATATGTATAATGACATCTGTTATCTTTCATTAACTTCCAAATTAATAGGGGGAGTCTTAGCTCATAAAGCTTATGTTTAAAATTAGTTGAGAGATGTACACTATTGCAAGAAAATGAACTTATTTCCTTTCAAAATGACACCTTTAATGAAAGGGGATCTAGTTCTTCATTATGAATTTTCTGATTTTATTTTTTAAATAATTTTTAAAATAGTTTTTAGTTATAGATAGACGCAATGCCTTTATTTTGCTTATTTATTTTTATGTGGTACTGAGGATCGAACCCAGTGCCTCACATGTGTGAGGCAGGCACTCTGCCACTGAGCCCCAGCCCCAGCCCCAAATTTTCTGATTTTAAATAATTTCACAAGTGACATCTCAGTTGTGTAAAGAATGTTCACTACAGTCATGCATTTTCTTGTATACTGTTGATTCTCTCTGCTCAGTACCAATTAAAAATAAATTTTAATAATCTACAATTTTCATAATAGATGAAATAGAAAAAAGTAGATTTTTTAATACAATGAAAAATTTATTTTTGATCCAATTTATTATTGTGACTAGAAATAAAAAAAACAAAGACAAGAGCAAACTATCAAAAATTGTACTGTACTTCTGACCACTTAACTTTGAGTATACTATTAAGATATGGCCACAAAATTGATTGCCTCATGTTGACCCTACCTAGGATAAATTCAATTGAATTTAAGGTCCGCCTATTTTTTTGCTGAATGTGTTATTACTCAAATGAGTAAGTTCTGACTCATTCTCTTGGCTAGGACTCAGACAAATATATTTAATCAAGTAAAATTATAAAATGGTTTATGAATGCCCTAAATAGACTAGAGATTATTACTGGGGCTAGTGAATATAAATGAGGAATAATTTTAATATCCCACGAGAATATAAAATTTGAACAGATGCCCCAAGAATGCCATTATGCTTTTTACCCTATGGCATCTTGAGATCTGTTAGAGGACCAGTAACAGTGTCTTCATCAACTTATCAACTTGTTTGGAATGCCCTTCCCGTTTCTTGTTCGGGAAACTTATTGTACACTGATGATAGTCTCCTGTTGCTCTCTTAGGTTGAAGTGCCTTCTCTTTTCCATGTGACTTTAGGCTTTTATGTGTGACTGGTGGTTTTTTTTTTTTTTTTTTTTTTTTTTTTTTTTGCTTCCATCCACTGAAGCGTGCCCTAGAGTGTGTGCTATTAGATTGAGCCTCCAGATTAAATCTTTCTTATTGATGTCATCTGTGTATTTTCATGTTGTCTCCCACTTTCACACCACATTTATGCAAGGCTTTCTTATCTAGATAATTATTTGCTTTTCCGTCACTCTTCCTCTAATTTTCAGTTTATTCTATAAACATAATTATTCCACCAAGGCCCTGATACCTCAGTTGCTCCTTCTCCTTTTCATTCTTTTACACTCTCATGGACCAAACTGAGATATTTCCACTGATAACAATTATATTCTAGCTCACATCTCAAATTTATCTATTCTACTCTGACCACTTCTTCAAGCTCACTTACCCTTTTAGAGCATTCGACAATAATTCAGTATCCATTGGGCATGCAGAATCTGTTGGTTGCATCACCTTTGATAATACAATCTCTTTTTTATGTTTCCTTTCTTATCCAGCACTTATTCTGTGATATGTGACTAAAATATCTCTACTGAAAAATCTTCTGTAGTTGTGCTTTTCCTTCTTTCATGCTGCCTTCTGTCTCTCTCTACTTAAAACCTGTCAATGTTACTTTAAAACATGTCCATATAATTACAGAATTTGTCTACTGAATATGGAAAATCATAATGCAGGAGAGACAGTAAGTAATTGAGGACCAAATTCTTAGATTAGGGGACAGGTGATGGGTGATAGGATCTAGTGCACAAGCCAGCAGTTGGCCTGAGATATGTCATAACCAGCCCATCATCCAATAGACATCTCTTCCAGGGATGGGCTTCGGTCAAATGAATATATATTAGAGAAAAATATACAACAGAGTTGTGGGTATTTGCACATGAATAGTTAAAACAATAGGCCACGAAATCTAAATTCAGTAGAGAGATGAGTGAGAACATGAAGTGTGCTACCGAGAGTGAATATGTGGACTGAAGATCCAGACAAATTAGTGTGAGAGTACCACAGTTGTACTTGGAGTAGAATCATCAGAAAATGAGATGAGAACATCAAAGCTTGAAAAACACATTTTTGAGATTGAACAGTTATCATTAATAAGGTCTGCTGTGTAATTATATGGGAGAATTGGAGAATGAACATATTCTTTTTGATAAAAGAACTCGATTTGTAAAAAAGTTTTCCAGTATAAGAAATGGTGTAATGTGTTAGGTGCTGTTTTGTAACAAAAACAGATATTCCTTAAAATTTAAAGACGCTTTTAAATTTAGTTATCTACACCGAGAAGATTAACCTAAATTTCTTCTTTAGACCACAAGAATCTAATTAATCCTGCACAATTCCTTAGAAAATAGGCTCATATACAAAATAAACACATACAATAAAGTGGGGGATTAATATTGCTTCTGAAATTTATCATTGGATCTTTCAGATGCAATACTGCCCTAGAGGGATTAAAGAGTACATTTTTTTTCCTAGTACTTTTTAGGGGCTGATGAACCTGTCGTTTTGAATTTTAAACATCTCATATGAAATGACAAAGGCACTTAAGTGGTAGAAGTCCTCAAATTAACTAAATTGTCCTAATTAAGTCATCTTTTACTGATGAGAGTTCTCCTTAGACACAGGTGCATACTGAAGCAGATTTTCCTTCTCAATTCCACATAATGGGATTCCAAACTAAACTGAACTGTTGAAATGAAAGTGGAAAATACCACTAAAATTAACGAGGATTTGTTTATACTAACTAAAGAGACTTGGAACTTTTCTATTTCAAGTCCAAAGTATATATTTACTTTACTTCTGAGCTAAGCTTTTTATGGGTCTTCCTCTATATCCCATGGCCTATAAAGCAGGCATACACTTAAAAATGCTCTGGGCTATTAGCTAAGAGACCTACTTTTGGATACTAGTTATCTCATAAGGCATTATGTATCCATGCATGTGTGACGTAGGTGACTTATATTTTTCATTATCCTCACTCACAGCACATTACCTATCCTGCCTCATGAGTCTGAAGGATAATTAATATGCATGATTATTAATGCCTCTAAAACGCTATGCAAAGGCTGAAAAAACAATGTTATAGAATCTGTTTTAACATGAGAACATTGTTAAATAGACTTCTTGAGATATATCTCTGAGGATTTCTATGCTATAAATAAGCTTGAGAGTATTGCAAGTAATATGTACCTTGATACTTCAAATATTTCCAATGAAATTGTATATTTATCACAACAAATCTTTATATAAAAATGTTGAACATCAGTCAAATAGCTAAGAATTTACTTTTATTCGTTATTCATTATGTTCAAGTTCATTTAGTCAGTATATCTGTTGCAAATGATGTGAAACAGTCTACTGTTTCTGCAATTCTGTGTGACTACATTAAAAATCAAATTTAATAAATTAGTGGATATATTTATTAGGTACTTAAAATGTATTCAATGCTAAATTCTGTAGATACTATTGGAGCTACAAAAATTGGAAAATGTCCATGTCTTTAAGAGGTATATGATCTATTTAGAAATAAAAAGTTAAATATAAAATTTATGTACTTAAAAATTTTAATATAGACATTATGAGAAATTGCATTTTAACAGATTTCAAAAGACATCTTTGTGAGAAAAAATTTCTCTAGTTTGTCGTGGTCTTACTGGATTTATTGGTTAATTTATTCATTGTAAAATTTCCAACTGAGTACCTATGCTGTGTCAGCCAATATGCAAGCCTGTATGTTCCATGACAGGAATACAAAGGTGGATAAGACATTGTTGAGAAGGATCTGAGATTTTACACTATTCACAAGCTAACAACTCAGACTAACACCGTTAAATGAGCAATGGCAGAGGATGAGACTTTTTATACTTATGGCACACAAAAAAAGCAGGAGTTTCGTGTATTTCTTCTTGTCTTTCACGTTTCACAGAAGAGACAGGGAGGGGACCAAGCAGTGGGTTTACATCACAGCTAAGCAAGAACCCTGAGAAAATATATAATATAACTATATATATAGTTATATATATATATACATATTATATTATATATACATATATATATTATATATATGTGGGCAATATATATAATGTAATATAATATATATAATGTAATATAATATATATAATGTAATATAATATATATATAATGTAATATAATATATATAATGTAATATTATATATATATATATATATATATATATATATATATATATATAAATGTGGGCAATAATAAAACTGTTTTCCATTTGCTCTAAACTTTTTTTTTTAATTTGGTTAGTAAACAATCTTGCCCTCAAGGTTTTTGGAAAATACTAATAATCTATAGTTATTTCAACAAAAAATTATTCTAGAAAAGTTGGTCCAAGAAAAAAGTTATTAGGCCTTTGTTAGTTTGTTAGCTGTTTCTTTTATCTTTTTGGATATATAGTGAATAACCACAAATTTAGTAGAAATCCATACACATATATACATATATGTATCTATAAATAAATATAAATTTAGTGGAGAGATATTTATATACATAATCTCAGAGTTTCCATGGATCAAAGAGCCAATAATGGTAAAAGGGTCTTCTCAAAATCTCATTACATCTGAATTCCAGGTGTCAACCAGATTGTATTCTTTTCTGGAACTCAAAGTCTTCTTGTAGTCTCACTTTGTTGTTGGCAGGACTCAGGTTCTGGTAGTTGCAGGAATTAGATGTGTTTGTATATTAATAGAATCCTACATTTTATTGGTCTTCTTAACATAGATTGAATCTATTCATAAATAAACAAATATAAATTTGGTAGTTAATGACTGTGATCAGTGCTAGAAGAAATCAACAGAGAATGTAATAGAATAACAGAGGCATCACATTGGAGTTTTAAGATACTCATTGAGAATACACAGAATAGATCATGAACTGGGAGAGGAGGATAAATAGTAATTGAAATGGTATACAGATAACAGAAAGAAAATCACAAGGTTTCTTGGGTCCGGAGAGAGTACCCAAGTTAGATAGAAGCACAACTACTAAATAAATTCATGGTTAACTAGAATGGAAGCATGCTTGTAAATGATGGGATAAAGAGTTTTGATTTTATTGTTTAGGCATTAAGATAGTTGTAAAAGGAGGAAGGATTAAGAAAAAGCTATTTAAATATTTAAATATAAAACCTTTTTTTTTAAAGTAGGATATACAAGGGGAAATATTCAGCAAGTAATTAGAATGGGAGATGGGAACTATGAAAGAAAGTATAATGTAGATGTGAGACCTGGGAGAGTTCAGATGTCAGGGGACACAAGGTGCTGCAATGAAAAGTGCATGAAGAGAGAAAAATGAAGGCTAGTGGCTAACCTGCTGAGTGTAAGTAGAAGGCAAGTGAGAAAAACTGTTGATGGAGGTCGTGGTAGGATCAGGCTCACGGAGTATTAGGAAGAACATGGAAACAAACGAAAAAATAACTTTTAAAAATGTTTGCAAAAGGGGTTGAGGATGTGGCTCAAGCAGTAACGCGCTTGCCTGGCATGTGTAGGGCGCTGGGTTCAATCCTCAGCACCACATAATAATAAAATAAAGATGTTGTGTCCACCGAAAACTAAAAAAATAAATATTAAAAAATTCTCTCTCTCTCTCTCTCTTTAAAAAAAATGTTTGCAGAAACTGTTTTTCAAAGCAATTCAAAGAAGTTAAACCGAGGAAAATGAAATAGGAGGAATAGACCACTGTTTCGAGAAAATTTCAAAGAGAAGTGAATAAATTGTTCAGCAAGTATATAGGGCTGCTGAGGTCAATGTGATGTGGGCTGGGACTGAAATTAGTAGAGCAGATGAAGATGATTTGTAGTATATTTTTGAATTCAAATTTGTGTAAACTATGATTTGCTGAATTTTTCAATATTTTTATGAATATAGCAACTTCTAAGAATAAGTAAAAAAATGTTTTGAAATTACTTATAAAGTTACTGAGGAGTATCTAAATATTAAAATGGAATGACTACATATACATATATATGTTCATTGTAAATCCAGTGATTTCTTTGATCAGTTGATTCTTATGGAACTCATAAGGAAAAGCCAAATAAAGCCTTTAGAAATGATTCACTTACAATTTTTGCAGTGAATCAGTTTTAAACTTTACAGTTTTAATATTTTGATAATTATTGATATCAGTCTGTTTTTGTCTTCTGACATTTTAAATTAGTTTTGAGATTTTGGATAAACATAATACTGAGGCACTGAATTTAAGGTTTTATCCAAAAATTCTAATAAAACTACAGTCCAATATTAATGATACACACACATATACACATAAATTGAAACTGGTGAGAATATACACATATAGTTTTTTTCTACATGTATTTAAAGTATCTGTAATGTTAACAGAAGATTTTATTATATCTTTTTATATATATTTTTTAGTTATATATGGACACACTATATTTATTTATTTAGTTTTATGTGGTGTTAATGATTGAATTCAGTGCCTCATGCGTGTGAGGCAAGTGTTCTACCACTGAGCTATAACCCCAGCCCGGTTATATTTTTCAAATAACAGAATGAAAAGATTTTTTCCTTTTTCCTTTAGATCTTATGTACAATAACAGCCATTAAGTCTTAATAAACATAATTAGTAAAATGAGTTTATAAAGGAATTTATTACAGATAATAAATGGTGAAATCCTGAATTAGATTTTTGTGCTGTGCAGATTGGTAGGGAGCTGAGAGGAAGTGGACTTGGAAGGATGTAGTGACAATCTGCCCAAGATAATTAAAGATTTGCAGTTTATACATGATTAATCTTCCTGGTTAGAGTATCTTTCACATTTAAGCAGTCTTTTAATAAAGATTAAATCAAGTCCAAGGTGTGGACTTGTTTGATCCCCCTGAATGTACAGTGACCTAAACATTTCTACACCACTATCATTGAGGTTGATACTTTTATTCTTTGACAGGAGAAATTGTCATGAGTACAAATTATGATGGGGATGATATCGATGTCTTGTTTTAAATCTAGAAGTTCCATTAGGACTTTAAGATAGAAAGAATTTTGATTGGCTAATGATAGACTTAAAAAATCTGCTCTATATTAAAAAGCAAAGATAAGAATTCACCTGGCAACAAAGAGAACATTTAGTTAACATTAAATCCAGTAAAGATAAGTTGCCTACTGTCTGATAAAGATTTGTATTTCAATATTTTGCGTATATTCTGATCTACTAAAGAATAAACAGCACATGCTTACTCTAGTCAATAATAGTATAAGCAGTATCCACACTTATTTATTTATTTTTTATGGTGTTGAGAAGTAAATAGAAGGATGCATGCATGCTAGGCAAGTGCTTTACCACTGAGTTATGCCCCAGCCCTGGTATGCTCATTCTAACAAGTATTCACCTGTTGAAGTTCACAGTGCTCAGACTCCCTTTTATTATTTGTTCTTTTTAGTTATATATGACAGTAGAATCCATTTTGATGTATTTATAAAAACTTGAAATATATCTCATTTTAATTAGGATCACAGTCTTGTGGATATATGATAGTGACATTTACTCTAGTGTATTCATACATGAAAATAGAAAGTTATGTCAGGGGGCTGAGGATGTGGCTCAAGCGGTAGTGCTGGCCTGGCATGCGCGAGGTGCTTGGTTCAATCCTCAGCGCCACATACAAATAAGATAAAGATGTGTCCACAGAAGACTAAAAAATAAATATTTAAAAAAATTCTCTCTCTCTCTTAAAAAAAAAAGAAAGTTATGTCAGATTCATTCCACTGTTTTCCCTATTCCCATCTCCCCTTTCTTCCCTTCATTCCCCTTTGTCTAACCCAATGAATTTTTATTCTTCCCCTTGCCTCCACTTGTTATGGGGTAGCATCCACATATCAAAGAGAATATTTGACCTTTGGTTTTTTGGGACTGGTTTATTTCAGAAACTCATTTTGAAAATTTTATAATGGAGTATAATCTTTGATCCACAATTTTTGCAAAATTCTATTTCTAAAATAAATCTATCTAAGAAATAAATATCTTTATTTAATGTATATTTACTATGTATTCATTTGTATTTTATTAGATAGATAGTAATAAAACTTATAATAAATAATAATATATAAAATATATTACTTGCTGAACTAAACCAAGATGGAATTTACTACATGTCACATATTGTCTTGATTTTTTAAAAAAATTTGATAGATAATATGGCATGTTTCTATGGAACATAGAATATAAATATTTGAAATAAGTACTCTTCACTGTGAACATAATAAATGCTGACGTTTTTACTTGATTCTACATGTTAGTGTGTGTGTGTGTGTGTGTGTGTGAGAGAGAGAGAGAGAGAGAGAGAGAGAGAGAGAGAGAGAGAGAGAATTTGCTTTCATATTAATGTCTGAGTGATCCTGAAGGTTTTAAGATGAAGTCTCTTGAATTTAATGTATGGTAGCATTGTTCAGATTTAAAGGGAAATTTAAAGTCATTTAATATGACTTTGTTTTTGTTTCTGCGGAACATCTTCTTTTAATAATTTTCTGTAACACATAATTACAGTACATGCCACATAGTTACTTTCAGAATTGTAGCAGTGCACTGTAAAGTTCATCTCCAGGAACTTTATTGTTCTTGTTCCAGACATCCACTACTACTATGCAGCCTCAACTTCAACTGTATTGTCTCATAATAATAACCATTGTTTATGAAGAGAAAATTATTGTATTCAAAGTTCCCAGGTGATGTATAGTTCTGTAAAAATAATTTCAAAGCCATGATTAGAAAATTTGCATATAGCTCAATGCAAAAGTTAAAACCATTATTTTCATCTTGTAAAGCATAAAAGACTTAGTAGTTATAAAAACAGAAAAATTTTCCAAGGAATCTTCATACTGCTTGCCACATTAGCGGCACCAATTTTGACCCAGCTGTCCCACTCCTCAGTCTATACCCAACGGACTTAAAAACTTACTATAGGGACACAGCTACATCAATGTTTATAGCAGCATAATTCACAATATCTAAACTGTGGAAACAAACTGGATACCCTTCAGTAGATGAATGGATAACGAAAATGTGGCATATATACACAATGGAATACTATTCAGCATTAAAAGAAAATAAAATAATGGCATTTGCAGGTAGATGGATGGAGTTGGAGAATATAATGCTAAGTGAAGTTAGCCAATCACCCAAACCAAATGCTGAATGTTTTCTCTGATATAAGGATACTGATTCATAATGGGGTTGTGGGGAGAAGCATGGATGGATTAGACGAACACTTGATAGAGCAAAGGGGAGGGAGAGGAAGAGAGGGGGCATGGGGATAGGAAAGATGATGGAAATCATTACCCTAAGTACATGTATGAAGACAAAAAAAACCCCTGAAAACTTTAATAAAAAGCCTATACATAAATATATTTATACTTGCTTAAGATATGCTTTCTTTAATGAGAACACATTTTAAGTAACTGATATGATTTTTTTCTTTTTGAAGAAAAAAATCAATTTTATGATTATGTTATTCACTAATTTTCTTACAATTTTGTTTCATGAACGTTTTTCATAGTTTTTACAGGGGTAATTCAGTCATTCCATTTTAGCAGAGTCAACTCATTTTCTTATTAAGATATTTAAAACCTATTTACCCTTTACATCTTTAGTAAATATTACATGTGGCTAATAGTCTAACTCTGCATTCCGGGTACTCATGTTATATCATACCCTGTAGCCGTGTGACCTTGGCAAGTCACTTAACTTCTGTGCTTCAGAATGCTTTCATATTTAAAACATTGTAATAACAATATTATTTCACTTAAAGGTTTGTTGTAGAATCAAATAATACATATGGAGATAAAAATATTTGTGAAATATTTCAAGGGTTCATTTCTTACCTCATGTTATTTTTGAAATGCCTGTAATACATAAAGTGATCAAAAAGCTCTAAATAAATTTTAGTAAATCACCACATATTTATATACATAAGAACATAATTCAAGTCCATTTACTAAGTTTCAGCTCCTTTACCAGTTGCCCAACAAACATGCATTCTTGGTTGAATTCACAAGAATCTTAACAGATACTAAAGCAAACATTCACTTTCATACTAAATTAGTGCCTATCATCAAATCTCCTTTCTTTGTTTAGTTCCCAGTCACCTAAAGATTAAATTTTGAAGTTATCTTTGATTTCTTTATTTCCTTTATTTAACAGTTTTAAAAGAAATCTTACTTAAGGATGTGCTTACTGTGAAAAATACGAAAAGTTTTATATAGATAGTTTTATTTTAGCTATTTTTCTAAATAGATATAACTACAACAACCTGCATCCAAAATTGCTGTTGCTCTTGGCTCCATTTGACTCTCGCTACAATTATTTGAGGAAACTGGAGAATATTCAAGAGAATCTTCTTTGTTTTGGAGCCGAAGAAGAAAAATGACAGAGCAAACACATAGAAAAAAGAAGATGCGTAGAAAAATATTGCCCACTGAATTCTGGCTGGGAAGTAGAGCGGCTTTACATATTTTGCTTTCTTGATTCCTTCACTCACTCCCTGTGCATTTCAGAAATATTTATTGTCAGTCTCCATATGGCACATCTTATTAAAAGTGTGGGTGGATATTCATTCTTACCTTAGGGAAAGATAGCAGCAGGTAAGATGCTCTGCTGCACTTGATGTTTTACCTTTAATGACTGCCCACTTTCCTTAATGTCATCTAACATCCAGACCAAATCATTCTTATTTTAAATCAGGAAAAACTACCTCCACCTTCTTTTGCCCACTCCCCAGTCCACATTATATATTTTTGCATCTGCTTGGCATCCTTCATTTATCTCTGTATCATATGGAGTTAGACAATCATGGAAGAATTTGTTCAAGATTATGACGATAGGAGAATAAGATTGTACTGAACACTGGTAAAACAAGAAGCAGGAACGTTTCAAGCCCAGGAGATTTTTATGCACTAGGGTGAGCCAGCTAAAAAGTACTAGAGGACTTTTAAATGAGTTTGTTCAGCATGATTAGACCATCAATGTTTGCTAATTGACATTTATGGAAGTTAGGTTCCTAACTTTCCACAGAGACTGGGAGATATGAGCCCCTATCTTTCTTGATGATCGTATTTCAAAGGGATGGATTCCAGGTCCTTAAGAAAGACATGCCTGGGTTGTAAAATCAACAAGATAAAGCGTACCTCGAAGGAGCAAAGAAAAATTTATATCTGCAAATTTTCAGAGGTAAATGCTTTCACCAATGAGAGAAAAAAAATTGCCTAAAATTTAAGTCAAGCTCAGAGGAATGGGAACATAGTTATTCATGTTGATATTGCAGCTAAAACTCAAGATCTGAATACAAGTTGGCCTAGGGACTGAGTTCAACAATCAATGAATTAGCTTTAATCTCCAGAAGTAAGTTACCCTATGAATAAGAGACTTGTTTAATATGTATGTTGTAATTTGGAAATACAGCAAAACAGATGTTTTGAAGAATCTCTCAAAGGTTCACATTTCTTTGGGAAATGTGAAACTAGCACCCAGGCCTCACCAACTCCCTCCCTTTCTGTCTAGTTCTGTTCATGTGCACCCAGGAGGTCTGTGCTATTTGCCATCATTTTACTTTCTCTGCACATAATAAAAGGGATTTCCTATTGCCTTCCATTCAGCAACTTTATTTCCTAGAATCCAGTTTTTATGTGCAGGCATTTAGTTTTAATTAATCCCTGGAGGAATTCTGGGTTTTATTATGTATCTCCTACCATGTAGATCCACATCATGTGGTTAGAGTAAAACAGAGATGCATGAGTTAATGTTAACATGACTGATGGATTTATGCGTTTTTTGAGAGTATAAGCCTTGTCCCTGGTGGGGTATGTTTTGTTGTAACATTTACTTGAAATGATAATTTCAGTCATTAAAAGTAAATGTTTCTTTTGTTGGAAAAAAAAGAAGTATTAAAAATAATGTTTTCCTGACTCATTTTTTCTAAGTCTTATTTTTCAAGAGACGAATTGATCTAGTTAAAAATCATCAAGCTTTGTTAAATTGTATTTACTTAAGCTGTCTGTTTGTAGGTGTGTGTGTTTCTGGTACAATACATAAAACAGACACCTAAAATTAGCTGTGCTCTGATATCTAGAACAAATAGATTTTGTATTTTTTGAAGATAAACTACCAAAGTACTCAATTCTAATAATAATCTCAAAAGTACTCTAAAGTACTTTAAAATTCTTACAAGTTTTACATATATTGTTTGAATCATATGGTTGAAATAGTAGAAAGTTTTTCTTCTTACCCTAATTATGTAATTATGACACATTTAATTTTAAAAGTTCTCTTTTTGTCTTGAAATGCGAATTTATGTAATTTTTTTTTTTTGTATTTCAAAGCCTAATTCAAATAAGTATGACATTATTTTTTATTATTCTAGGGAAAAAAAGACCCTGTACTTCCTTTTAGATTTACTGCTTTTGGTAGAAAAAGCCTGGGTTGAAGAGTTGTATTTTGATTCAGTATTAGAAATCCCTGACATATATTACTGCTGCAGGCCAAAGTATATCAAATATCAAATTGCTAAAGAAACTGATAGAGTAATTATTTTTATTGATAAAGCAGTTATTTTTATTTTCTTGTGATATTTCTTCCATATAAATAGCAAGGGTTTTTTTGTTCCCTAATGATATCATTGGAATGAAAGATTCTTAATAGATATGGTCTCCCTTGCCATCTCCCAAGGTATATATTTTATGATTTTAGTCCCATATTAAGTATTAAAAGGTTTTTAAAAATAACCTCACTAAACTCTCAAGGAAATTGACATCAATGCAGAACAAATGTTTTTAAAAGAACAAATGTGAAAAGACTACCAAGTCTTGGTGTTCTGAAGTCTAAGGACTCCATCACTGCTTGTGTCATGTATTTAATTGCCTCCAGGAAAGTGGGGAGTTTAAAGTGAAGGACATTGGCTGCTTAATAGATATTGATCATTCAGGGCAGTGGAGGAATCAAACAAATTTTTCAGTATTATTTCTTTCCCTTTAATTTGACTTATGATGTAATAATTCCTCTCTAGTGGGTCAAATTTTTCCAATGGCAGGCATGATTTTACAGATTTTTCTGGGTTATTATGATTTGATGGTTTCTTTCTAATGCTATTGTTTCACTGATGTGTAGGAGCTTCGAGTTTCTGACACAAAAGTAAAATTATAGTACAGGTGTTTAAGGAGTAAAATATCCTAGTTAGCATTCTGAAAGCTCATCTACATAATGTACTGATGCAGAGAAACATCTTAATTGCAGGTGTTATTCTGAGGTTGAAAAGTAGGTCAGTGTCATGTGCTTTAAGATCTTGGAGAAATGAAAAGACTTTACTGAACTTAAGAAATAAGCAATTTTGTTGAGTGACTAAAAAATAAAGAAAGTCAGAGTCTATAATATCTTCTTCAATCTAGAGGGAATTTCCCGTTACTCTAAAGTTTCATCTTTTCCATGGGTGTTGATGTTGATTAATAGAACAGTCACACAGAGAATCTGTACTTTCTAAGAAATATCAATTTCATATTTTATCTTAATCTCTGTTTATAGAATAAGTTTTAAATTAGTTTTTTGAATAAACATGTAATGGATACAACTGATATTACAAAGTATACTACATTCACATTTTTGTAGCTATGAAATCATTACTTTTGATCATCATTATGAAGCAGCATTTCAATAGCTAAAAAATAAAACTGCCCACATTTTAACTTCTGTTTAGTTTTGATCTATTTTTCTATTATGTTATATTTTATAGCAAAATCTTTAGTTTTCTTTTTTTTACCATTCATGTTATATGACATATCCTATACTTCATTTACATACCACATCTTCACATTATGAACAACATATTTGAATTTGCAGGCTTCAAAATTAGCATCTGTATCTCATTAATCAACTTTCATTTCCTCAGGTGTTAGTGATGTAATTACAGTCAGGTGCACAAGCCTGGCTTCATGTATTCTTATTAGTGTAATATCATATTATTATCACTTTTATGATTTTGCTCTAATTGCATTTTCTTGACTATCTAGAATTTCTGTAGTATTTCTTATTGCATTAACATTATTATATACACTGCAAATTACCAAAATATGTAAGTGGTTTAACAGAAAATGTCATAACATAGCTTCTGAAGAGAAAAAACATAATTTCTTTTCTGTTTGTCTATCACCCTATATGTATCTCATTCAAAGAGAAATGTTACTTATTTATAGATTTTTATGTGATTTCATGGAAATCACCTATGGTTTTTAAGACACTTTTAAAATTGTTAGAAATTGTTTTACCAAAATAAACCTCTGCTAGTTTCCTTGTCAATGGATATATATATATATATATATATTTTCAATCTGGTTATCTGTATCTCCAATAGTCACCCATTATCAACCTTTCTATTAACATACCCATCCATCCATCCACCCATCAATCCATCTACCTGTATGCCTTTGTGGGAGTGAGGGTCATTTTCTCATACTTCATTTGTATACACACTGATTCCTCTGCTTAGGTATTTATAAGGTGATAAATAACTGTTAGAAAGGACATTTTCTTGTTAGCTGATTCATTCTGCACATTTGTCCTCAACAGTATTTTCAGGAGCATCCTCATTCAATGTAGTAGTATATTTTGAGTGTTAGTTTCAGTCAGAGTATTAGAGTAATGCCAATCTGGATTATTCCTTTTTCAATTTTTTGGAGTATAACTTGGGAAGTGGAAAAGGAGTCACCATTTGGGTAATGTTCTGAAATTTTTGTGTTTTTTTTTTGTTAAGAATCTGACATTACATTTTGTTTTACATGAGTGAAAGAGTCAATGATCCAGGTGTGGTAGCTTGCACCTGTAATCTCAATGGTTTAAGAGGCTGAGGCAGGAGGATCAAAAGTTTGAATCCAGCCTCAGCAACTTAGTAAGGCACAAAGAAAATTAGAAAGAAGTTGCCTCAAAAATAAAAAAAATAAATAAATAAAAAGGGCTGGGGATGTGGCTCAGTGGTTAAGCCCTGGGATCAATCCCTGGTAGGAAAAACAAAACAAAACGAAACAAAACACACACACACACACACACACACACAAATAAAATAACAATAACAACAACAAATTAAACTCAAATAAACATCAAAAAAATTTCAATTTCCTTTAATTTATAGAACAAATCACTTAATCTCCACACTGTTATGTTCAATATTCATAAATACAGTGTGTCATCATATTGACAAGGTTATTTTGTAAAGGCAAAATATCATTATTTTAAAGGTGATATACTAAGTCAAAAATTATAGTTTAAATCTTTAGTAGATATCAAAATTTTACTTTAAAAAATGTAAATGAATTTATCCTACTTGCAGTCATTGAGTAGAATTGTTTGTCTTAAGCCTTTAATAGTAATCTTATATCAGGCAAAAACTTTGCTTTTCCTTTGGCGTCTTTTGTAATCTCAGGTGTCTCTGTATGCCATTAGCTCCAATTGACAGTTCTGAAGAATACTGTTGTAAAAGGCCTCACTATTAAGATTTGTCTGATGTTTTTCCATGTTTAGATTGAGGTTATGAGTTTGGAGGACAGAGGCAAATACTATTTCATCACATTTAATCAAGGGTAAAGCCTATCAGAATGATTTATCACTGTTGATGTTGACCTTGATCACTTGGCTGGAGTATGTTTGCCAGGTTTCTCCACTGTGAAGTCACTCTCTTCTCTCCTGTCCACACTGCACTGTTTGGAAAGCCATCACTATGCACTGCTAATACTTAAGAAGTTGGGAGTTGTATTCCATCTCCCCCAAAATGGAATATCTACTTAAGTTATTTAGAATTTTTCTGCATGAGAAAATTCCTCTTCTTCCTCATTAATTTATTTATTCATCATTTATTTATATAAGTATGGACTCATAGCCATTTATTTTGTTTGCTTGTTGTCTATGTTGTTCCAGTTTTAACCACTGAGAGTACTTTCATTTGGCTCCTGTGTTTCCCGGATTCTCTCATTAGTGTTTGTGTGTGTTTGTGTGTCTGTGTCTGTGTGTCTGTGTGTGTGTGCGCGCACGCGAACACACACACACACACACACGAGTGAGAGTTTGGGTATTTAGAAAACATCCTTATTGAATAGAGCTCCAAGACACTTAAGGCTAATCTTGGGATTAAAAAAAAATATGTCTTTTGAGGTAAGTAAGAAGAATGTAAGATTTCTCTGTAAGGTCACTGTCAAGGGGAGAAGAGTCCTTGTACAAGGAAAGGATAATTACCAAGAGAGTTCATTTTTCTAGAGACTGTGATCCTTCCTTGTATTCATAAAATTAGGACTCCAAATCAGATGACAGCTGAATATTAATATTTTAATGAATACTCCATAAATGTCAGATGTAGAAAGAGATACATCGTATAAAATATATCCTTGAAAAACAAAAATCAGTTATGTTTGTCCTAAAGGAAGAATTGAATTATTCTTTTAAGCTATTTAGAAGAAATCATGTTTTAGAAATATCCACAAAACATCATTTGGCTAAGAATAGTTTAAAAAGTCTACTAGCCTAATAAATACAAATGCATCAAAATGAGACAGTGGAAAAACTGTATTTAGCCTATGTAGATTTACAACAAATTGAAATTATTTTAGAATATTGATGTTTCTGGGAGAACTATACACATTGTTCAGAGTTTTATAAACAATAACAGTATTGTTTAAAACATCTAATATGGTATTGTGATAACTACATGACTTAATGAACTCAAATGGTGGGCCCATTATAAACATCAATACCTTTTATCCATCATTATTATCGGTAGTACTGCTATTAGTAAAATTAGTATTCATAAAAAAAGGTAAGTACTTCCGAACCTCTCCATCTAAAATAAAATGTAAAGTTTAGGCTTAATACAAACAAACAAAAAATTTGCTAGTAGTTCAATAGAGTCTAGATTTTTGTGCATGGATTTTATATATGAATGGATGTGTTATTTCATTTTCTAAATATTGAGTCACAACAGACTTTCTAAAATAATGGTAACATTGATTCCTCAGGATTAGATAACTGAATGAACTCAAAGACTCCACTGAGTACACTAAAGTAAGACTTTAATTAAAATGAATAATATGGCAAGGGCAAGAAAGAAAATAAAGGTAAGCACCAGGGAAATCCAGGAACATCCAGGTGCAGCTCCCTATGTTCCTCTTTTGGTCTCATAGGATGTACTTTGTCTCTGGTTTGCAAACCACGAGGTTATGTGTGAGGAATCTGTGTGTCAGGATAGCTTCAGCAAATGTTTCCATGTGGGTCTTTTACACCCATGTTGCCTTACTAGGTTGTGTGGCAGGTTCAAATGGGTAAAATCCATGCATCTACAGATCCTGAAAAATATAGACAAATTGGACTCTCCAATAGAGGGGGGCATTCTTAAACTTCATACATCACATTGTGATTCATCAGGTAACATACCTCATCCTTTTGGACAAAGGCAGGGATCCTTGGAGAAAAGCAAGGCAGTCCCCAGACCAGTTGTACGATGACTCTATGTTGTGCAATGGTTATCAGCAATTCCTGACGTCCCTGTATATGCGCACACCACCCTAATGGAGAGGACTACTTTATCACCCCTTATCTAAGTCAGGCTTTTGTCTCATTTTGATCAGTGAAAATGACATTGTGACAACTTTACTTAATAAGCCCAATGCCTTTCCCTTTTGCTTTCTTGCTTGTCTGAACTTCCATAGATGGAAACTTTGGTTAACTTCTTAGAGAAAAACGTCTTCAAAAACAAAATACCACAGAGAGACCACATGGAGAAAAACCAAAGTTCTCAGACTGACAACCAGCATTGAGGCCCCAGGCATGGGAATGAAGTCATGAATCCTCACTCTCCATTTGAGCCAAGAAAACTAACACCACATGGAATACAGTAAAACTTCTCCTGATGAGCTCTGCCTCAACTTCTCACCCACAGCAGTAAAATGGTGGTTGTTTAAGCCAATAAATGTGGAGGTAATTTGTGAGGCATAGACCTTAGTGATTTCTAAAATATTTTACATGTAATTGTGCTAACTTACAATCTCAAGTATTAATTATACCCATGTTTAATTATTCATTAGCTACATTATGTTGGAAGAGATTTTTGTAGATCATAAGGGTGCCTGTGTTGGTATTTATATATGAAATTTTAATATTTATATGTGAATGCTATTTTTAAGTGAAATGTTGTTAAAGATGAGGAAAAATATTAATTTTAACCTTTAAAAATATCTTTCAAAAACACACGTATGTGATCACTGGATTTTTGAAAATGTTTGTATATAAAACCAAGAGCATTAAGGAGTTCCAAATAACATTACTTCAGAATTCGAAATTAATTCTTGCTCCTTCTGTTTTAATTTAAATTTATCATTTCACATATTTATTTTCTCTGATTTATAATACATATAAATGTTTCTGCTGTTCTCAAAAGTTTCTAATATGGCTTTCTCTGTTTTTTGCATACTTTGTTTCTATGTGGTACACATCAGCATTATATTTTGTACATTTTTTTGTATGTTATAACTATAAAAATTTTGAAGCAATCGACTAGTGGGTTTCTCAAAAACCCATAATATGAAAAAATTACAGTATATATATATCCATGTGATTATTTATAAACACAATATATTTTTTTAACCAAACTCTAGTACAGGTAAAGTAGACAATAAGATTATTATCAATCATCGTCGCTTCCTGAGGGACAGTTAAATCTTTACCCTTGGATGGATCAACCCATGCCAGGAATATCGGTAGGAGTAAGTCTTCTCAGTTCAACTTTTATGGACACACAGGAATAGATATTTATGTTACTTAAGAATCTACAGTAGAATACTGTGATTGTTACATTTAGGGCTAACTCAGCTGGGTCAAGGGATGCCCAGATATCTGATAAAGCTTTATTTCTGAATGTGTCTGTGAGAGAATTTATAGAAGAGATTAGCATTGAATTTCACTAAATCAGATTGTCCTGCCCAATGTGTGTGGGCAGTGTTCAACTTATTGATGGCCTGGGTAAAACAAGAAAGTGGAGGAATATGGAATTCTCCTTCTCTATCTCTCTTTCTGACAGTCTGCATGAGCTGTGACATCAGTCTTCTTCCACTTTCATATTGGAACTTAGACCACTGGCACTTCTGAGTTTTTGATCTTTGAATTTAAAGCAGAATTTACAACACTGGCAGCAGATCAGGGAAATTATAAGCTTTCATAATCATGTGGATCAATTCTTTATAATAAATAGCACTTTTGGAATTTGTTTCTGGGGAGAAACCTGATAGAGTTTCCGTCCTCAGCTTTCACTGACAAATATATATGGATGTGTGTCAAAGATTGCATTCACAAACTCAACTTAGAATAGGTAGGTTTGCCTAAACATCTACCTAATGTGATATTTATCAGCTTCTGTATTTTGTTTTCTTTCACAAAACTACTGAAATAACCATGGAATCCTATGAATGTCTAGTTATGGAAAACTGGCCATTTAAAAAAATTTGTAATAAAAACATTAGATAAATAATTGTGAAGTAAATTACTCGATGATTCCATTTTTCTTATGGAAAAGTAAAATGACTTAGGAGGAACAATGTGATAGTATAAAAAATTTCTATGTGATGCTAGTAATGACTTGAAATGAAAAATATTTCAAACTGACACAAATATAAAAATAGAAAATAAACCCCACCTTTTTTGTGTTTGGAATCTGCAATATCCCCCAAAAGTTCATGTGTTGAAGGCTTGGTCCCCAGGGTACAACTACCAGGAGTGGGGTTTTGAAAAGTGTTTGGATCATAAGGAGCTCTGACCTCAGTAGATTGATCCATTCATAGCTGAATGGATACTGGGCGATGATGGAAACTGTAGACAGGTAGAGCACAGTAGGAGGAAGTAGGTCACTAGAGGACTAGTTCCCTGGCTCTGCTCCTCTTCTATTCTCTTCTCTCTTCTCCTCACCTCTCCTCTTTGTTTCTGCCTCTCTCTCTTTTCTCTTCTCTCTTATCTCTCTTTCTCTGCTTCGTGGTTGCCAAGAGGTGAGCAGTTATCCTCTGCCACACACTTTCACCATGATGTTCGGACTCTCCTTAGTCCCAAAGCCATGGTGCCAGACAACCATGGACTGAAACCTCTGAAATCAAGAGCCAAAATTAATCTTTTCTCCTCTAAGTTATTCTCATCAGTAGTTTGTTTATAGCAAGGAAAATCTAATCATAAACTCTCCTTATGGTTTTGGAATTTTAATCATAAAATTGAGAGTACTGTCCATTGACTCAAAACAAATCCAATGAAAATATTTAAATCAAATATTATCTTAAGTACTTAAAAAAACCCATTGCTTTTATTCCACAGTACCAAATTATATCATTACATTGTGTGCATGTATGAATATGTAACAACAAATGTCACTATTATGTATAATTATAACCTATCAATAAAATAAAAAAAAAAAACACTTGGTTTGTGTCTGTTTTGTTGGCCACTGATACAATCATTGAATATATGTTAAATTTTCACACAATATTAATAGGCATACTGGACATAAATCTAGTTTTGGTTTAGAATATTTATTTTTCTGTTGTACTTAGTACTCATTTAGGTATTGTTCCTGAGCTCTTACATGAATTCTATGATGACATATAATTTATTAAAGATAAATATATATTTATAATTCATTAAAGATAAAATCATGAAAAATATCTGTACTGCTAGTTTATGGTAAAAATATTTTGAAGCAAATGAAGTTTGATTACTATCTAATTAATAAACTGGTAAGTCAATGCAAAGCATCTATGACAATTATAATTTTTGTCCTAAAATGCTTTTATATTTTGTTGCAATACTTACTGAAGACAATATCCAATAACTTCTCTGCTGTACCTGGACAAGTTGTTATAATGGTCCCATGCTTAAAAAAGAAATCTTCAAAAGCTCCACCTTTAGATGAAATTCAAATAATGTGTAAAAAATACTAAGGGAAAAATATTTAGTGTACTTTATTCTCCTGAGGCATACACTGGGCAAACACACTCTGTGAAGCATAATTCATTCTTACATCCTTTTCAAAAGCTACATGATAATTCATAAAACAAGAGTCTTTGAATAGGAAGAGGCGAATGCCCATGGGAATGCTTAATTTGCACATCACTGGTCAAGTCCTGCTTGGATGAGGGCATCACAGGTGCTAAGGGCAATTTCATGATGAAGGTGTCACCTGTGAAATGACAAAAATTGCCTCTTTGTGTGTCTACCTCCCTGCTGTTAATAACTAAGCAGTACTGTTACTTGGCTGATTTCCTAACAAACTACATGTGGGCGGGTGTTGAGGTTGTGCCATTACAAATCATCATCTGTTAGATCAAAGTGCAGAGGGAAGAACAGCAGGTGTGCAGTATTAATAGCTACATTTATCTCTCCAGTCACTTAATAATTGGTTCTGGTGTGGCTTCCTTGTAACAGAGCATTTCATGGACTCCAAAAGCATTTTGATGAAGCTTAATGTGTTCCATGCTGGCAGAACTCTCAAGTGCAAAGTGTAGGGGTTGTGTATTTAGTTTTCTAATGAGTCACTGGTTTAGGAAACAGATCAAGGGAACCAATTGTGAGTTTTCTGTTGTTATTCTTTTGAATAAATATCAGAGATTGCCTTTATGCCTTTAGCATGTGAAAATAAAAACGAATAATCCTAATTTTATAAATATTTTTCCATATGTCACAGTTGCTAAAGTTTATCAAGTGTACTCCAGTCAGAGATACTAATCTAAGTTTTTATGTACTTATAATATCCATAACACTTCATTAGTGTAGATTGTTTTATAATTATAAACAATATTATTATTGTTATAATTGCAACCAAGTATGAAAGATTAATAGGCTAAAAATGTTTGCTGCTCCGAGTGACTTAAAAGTTCAGGTAGATTATCCTATTAGATAAGCAGCAAGGACTTTCACAGTAATAGCAAATAGAAGATAGAGGATAGGACTCAATTTTGCAAAGTTCTGATGGTTTTCTAGTTCTATGAGAAATGATACATTAATATCTACATTTTCCAGTGTATATTATGAGTGAAATATAAAACTTGGACTGCATTTGATTGTATGTGTATGTTTGCATGTGTATATGTTTTCATGTGTGTGAATTTTAATGAGGATGAACATCTTCTTTCAACTAAAAATGGATTTCAAAGTTTGGCACAAAAAAGGAAAGAAAAATTGATGGCATTTTAGCAATAGCTACATAATTTCTGAATTCATTTAGTATACTATTTTCACCTACTCAGTAATAAAATGCCAATGTATAAAACGAACTCAAGTGATGAAGCCTTCTTCAAGGCAACTTCCAGAGATCCAGTAGGGTCAATGAGTGCCATAAGTGGTGGGCATTTATAGTATTATGTTGAAAATATTTTGAGAACTGCTTAAGAATAGCACTATAGACTGCTATCCTCACTTAATGTGGTTGTCATGGCAAGTGTGGATAGGGCTACAGCAAGTGTTACACATACTTGCCAAACCTGTTGCAGATTATTCAGTGACTGCCTTGTCTATAAAATTAAAACAATATTAAATATTAATACACAATATGGGACACATTTTTATTTAGAATCCCCACCTTTTAAAAAAATATATATGAGGTCTTGGAGTCAATCCCTAGCCACTATATATATATATATATATATATATATATATATATATATATATATATATATAATATTTGATTATCCCTACAAAAATTCTATTTCTATTATTAAGTTCCCTTCTTATAATATTATCCACTTTCTGCCCTCCTTTCTTTCATCCCAAACTGAACATGAAAATTTAACATGTAAACTTTCTTTTACTTCAGGATAAATTTGATAGTTTAGTTTTTGTTTTTTTTTTTTTCAGGAAAGACTTGACCTATGGAATCTATCAGGAAATAATACAATATTTCTAAAAATGTAATGTGGGCTTTGAAGACATAGGTATTACAGTTTATATTATGAAGGAAAAAGTGGATTAAGTTTTGCACATGATACTCTAGCTACACCTGGAAATGAGAAACAAGCTTCATGTTTTAATTATTGGGAGGACAGCTCTCAGTGGATGTTTGAGATATGAGATGCTGTCAGTAAATAATGGTCATTTCATTTTCTTCTATAATACTAATAACTTTACAAATTTTCTTTATTGGACTTAGTCTATTAATATACTCTCTTTTTATTGAAAAATTTCAATTTTCTGCTTTTGTAAATGATGTTCCTTGGCATTTACAATGTTTCTATATTATCATAGCTATAAACATTGATGTGGCTGCATCACTGTAATATGCGATTTTAAGTCTCTATGAGAGAAGTGAAGATGAACATTTTGAAGAGGAGTGAATGAAAAGAGGTAATTGGAAAAAGAAGGGTGAAATTGACCCTGAGAAAATAGACCCCTCCAATGTTAAAGACAAAGGAATTTAGTAAAGACCACATCAAGATCAGCAGTGTGTCACCTCAAGGCATGCAGGTGAGAGGCAAAAGGACTTAGGAGAGGGATGGCTGTAAAATGTAGGTAGGGAATCTGAATGGGATGGATTCAAACTAAAAATCTTCTTCTCAGCAAAGGAAACAATCAATAATGTGAAGAGAGAGCCTAGAGAATGGGAGAAAATCTTTACCACATGCACCTCAGATAGAGCATTAATTTCAGGGTATATAAAGAATTCAAAAAACTTAACACAAAAACAACAAATAACCATATCAATAAATGGGCAAAGGAACTAACAAAGGGACACTTCACAGAAGAAAATATACAATCAATCAACAAATATATGAAAAGATGTTTAACATCTCTAGCAATTAGAGGAATATAAATCAAAACTACTCTAAGATTGCATCTTACTCTGGTCTGAATAGCAATTATTAAAATACAAGGAACAATAAGTGTTGGTGAGGATGTGGGGGAAAAGGCACACTCAAACATTGCTGATGGGACTGCAAATTGGTGCAACTACTCTGGAAAGCAGTATGGAGATTCTTCAGAAAACTTGGAATGGAACCACTATAAGACCCAGCTATTCCACTTCTAAGTTCTTATCCAAAGGACTTAAAATCCAATATTACAGTGATGCAGCCACATCAATGTTTATAGCAGCTCAATTCACAATAGGTAAACTATGGAGCCCTAGATGCCCTTCAACAGATGAATGGACAAAGAAAATGTGGTACATGTATACAATGGAATATTACTCAGCTGTCGAGAGCCATCTATATGTGGACCAAATCAGCATGAAAACCCATTGAATAGGGAAATCTGGTATTTGGGAACTTCCAGTGACAATCCTGCTGGTAATCTCGCCCAGATACATGTGAGTCTGATTCAGTTCTGCCAGGTCCCACACATGACTGGAGATGGGGTAACCTGCGGTAGCCACACAGCCTCTCAGAGATGGGTATAGCCTGCCAAAGTGCCAATAAACCACTGGAGCCATTTTTTTAAATTGTTCATTCCAGCTCCTACCAGGACTGAAAGATCCTATCAGGTGCTCCATGTTTCTTACAACTATAATTTTGACTTTGTCTTATTTCTTCACTAATTATTTCAGACTCTATTTTCTCAGGTGGCTTATCCCCTCCTGTGCAGGAAAAATTACCCTGGTAAATTTCTGGCCACCTTGTGATGCTTAGCCTTAAAGAAGAATGAAATTATGGCATTTGCTGGTAAATAGATGGAGTTGGAAAATATAGTAAGCAGTATGAGCCAATCCCAAAGAACCAAAGGTGAAATATTTGCTGTTATGTAGATGCTGATCCATAATGGGTGAGCAGCTAGAGAAGAATGGAGGAACTTTGGATTGGGCAGAGGGGAGTAAGGGGAGATGAGAGGGTGCGGGGATGGAAAAGATGGTGGAAAGAGCTGGACATTATTACCCTATGCATATGTGTGATTGCACAAATGGTGTGACATTGCATCATGTACAGCCAGAGAAATGAGAAGTTGAGTTCCATTTGTGTATAAGTTGAAATGCATTCTGCTGTCGTGTACAACTAATTAGAACAAATAAATAAAATAAAAATAGCTGGGTGTGGTGGCATATGCCTGTAATCCCGGAAGCTTGGGAGGCTGAAACAGGAGGATCACAAATGCAAAGCCAGCCTCAGCCAAAGCAAGACACTGAGCAACTCAGTGGGACCCTGTCTCTAAATAAAATACAGACTAGGGCTGCGGATGTGGCTCAGTGGTTGAGTGCTCCTGAGTTCAATCCTCAGTACCTCTCCCTAAATAATAATAAAATAAAATAAAATAAAAATTTAAAAAATGTTGATGATTCCCTGAGCCTCTGAAGACCATTGTGCTCTACCTTGGCTCTTGCAGTGCTGAGCTATCTGCAGTGGACACTGTAGGGGTTCTCATGCTTTACTGACTGATAAAAGGACTGTTCCTCAACTTTTTTTTTAACACCAAAAATGTTTGGTTAGATTTCTAAGCCACTATAATGGTATCGAAGTGGAGATTAGGTTAAAAATTGCTTTCAACAATAATTCTTATACCTTAAGGTGTGGGAGCTGAAAGTTATATTTGTGTTGGTTAAGCAAAAAATGGAATACAGAGGAAAATTTACTCCTGGCACACATTTAAAAAAAATGTTTGTTCTCTGAACTAATCATTGTTTCATCCAAAGTCACTTTTGCAGTATCATAAAACATCAGTGTATAGTATAAAAGTTACATACTGGCTCTTGTTTTTATATTGTATATAATCACAATAGTTATTGATTTGATTTATTTTCATAAAGAAAACATTTTGAGAACAACTTGGGTCACAAATTGGGAAATTAGAGAACATCCTTCATATTACCCAATACTTAGTCCCAGAAATATGTTCTTTAATATTGGTATTTTAATATTGGTATTTAATATGGTATCAGGCATTTCAATATAAATCTGGTCTGGCTTTTAAGTGCCAAAATTGCTCATGAAGTTTTAAAAATATATATCAACTGTTCATTCCAGGTTTATGCAGTCAAGTAAAGCAACAACCACTGAACTGATATAAACCTCCTTGATTTTGATTTGCTCATTAATTACTATTTTTGTTTGGACGAATTGCAGCAGAAATGAGTGACAAAAGATCAATTTTGGAAGTCACAGAAATGTTTTCTGGCAACACATATAGTGATATTTGAACTTGGCCCATGGTTTCTAAGTGGAAAACTACAGGTTTGTCTAAAATATCACTAAGTTGATCTTGTTCTCTAATTCTGCTTTGTTGTTGTTGTTATTACAGGTTTTTATCTTTGAATAAAATTTTCTACAGGGCTCAGGCTCATTCCTTAGTATTTGTATGTGAATTTCTCTTATATTCATCCTGGGATTCAAAACTGTCAATCAAGGTCATGGGGGAAAAAAAAAAAAGTCTGAGGAGCCCTAGAGATGAGAAGATACTAAAGAAATGTAATGATTAAAGCAATGTGGTATCTTAGATAAAGTCCTGGAACAGAAAGAAAAAATATTAGTGTGAAAAAATAGTGAAATTCAAATATAAATTGTAATTTAGTTAATAATATGATATCAATATCATTTTCCTGTTCTTGATCATTATACCATGGTTTGTATGAGATGTTAACATTACAGGAAGTGCCAGGATGGAAGTAAGGAGTCTTTTGCTGGTTTGTGCTGCAACTTTCCCATAGGTCGAAAACTAGTGCAAAGTAAAATGTTAAAAATTAAAAGATCCAAGTACTCAGAAATCAGTCTTGGCCTGGAGCCATTTAGTATATTACTTAAAAATCTCAATGGTCCTTATGTTCCTCATAATAAACTATAAGAATTTAATAAATTATGAAAAAAATAGGATGAATCTGAGCTATCAAGAAATGCTTTCAGACAAACTTTCACATTAATATAAAAGTCATTATAAAAATATTTTAAAGTTAGTCTTCAGTAACTGGGGAATTCACTAAATCAACATTCTCAAAGAATACAGGCAAAAGAGGTGTTTGTGTTCACATCTGTTGAGCAGAGTTGTTCATGGAGGACTATTAAAAGAAGTAGAAATATGGGGAGTTAATAAGGAAAGGTTTTAGAGGTAGATTGAGTGTTGGCTGAGAATAAAGCTGAGGACATGCTCTGGGGTGTGAATTTTGGCTGACCAATCTGAGGGAGGCTGAAAGTATGCTGTAGAGTCTACCAGTGAGAAGTTGATGAGAAATGTAACCAACTTGTAAAGGGAAGCTATGTCTCTAAGATTCACTGGGCTGGTACTGGAGTAGTACTTAATATGGAAAGAATGAGAAAATCACTAAGTCATCAAAGCAATTAATTGTCAAAAAAAGCTACATTTGAAGAAAATTATGTCTGCAACAATACAGACTTACAGATGTCAGAAAGAATATTTGGGCCAAATAGTCATCTTAGACTTTCCTAGCATAGATATGTGGATCTTACTTATGGACAATAGGTGAAGATGTACTAACCTCCCAGGATTAGAAGAAAGTGAAGCTGTGCTAACCATTGAAAACTGGTTAGTAGTCCATTAGCAAGCAGGTCTGAGGAGTCTCTTAGAGTTGTACATGCTAGGATTCTGAATTGGCTCTCCCATTTGTCTTAGAATAAGGGTTCAAAATGTGTGGTCTGGAGACCAACTCTGACAGGCACCTGGGAACTAGTAAGAAATGCAAATTCTTGAGCATTAACTTAGACCTTCTGGATCAGAAGGGGTAGCACAGGAATGTGTATTTTAACCAGTGTTCCAGAGGTGTCCCCCCTCTTCCAGAATTAAACTCAGGGCCTTAGGCATGCTAGGCAAGCACTCTCCCACTGAGCTATATCCCAACCCCCTCTAGGAGGTTCTTATGAAATGGTTTGATACCCTTTTCTCAGAAAGTAAGTCACCTCCCCTTATACCAATGAAATTTATTCCTTAGATAATCTCTCCACTCAATAGTTCCCTAGTTGTTAAACTTTTCTTGTTTACATATTAGATCTCCATTGAAATTCTAATCTAAATCTTCATACCAGATGTTTTTCAACTTAATCTGTTCATATTTTTCTCTCAAAAATTCTATCAGAATGACAAAGAGCATTTTGACCCTATCTGTTTTTACAGTATAAAACTTCATGGTAGAAAAATGATAGAACTGTCAGAGTTAGTGGAGGATGCAAAAAAGGGTTATTTTCATCTGTTAAATAACTGATTGAATTGACAGCACACTGAAAATCTTGCAACTAGTTATATGGTACATTTGTGGAGTGAATTTGTTTAGGAAATAGTTCAGTACATTGCCACACATAAGCATTCCTAGCAGGACCTGAATTGCACCTGTTATCAAAGAATAAAGATGCCTATGCACTCAAGCCAGAAAACGCTTCTGACTGCCAACTCTGCTGTGAGGTATCATGCGGTTGGCAACTTACAGATAGGTCATTGACCAATCCTTTCCCTAGAGTGTTTACAAAATGACTAATTTTTCCTCACAGAAATAGAAAAAAGAAGCCAACTAACAATCTGTCACTCTTTTTATTTGCGTTTGCCAAGCAGCTATATTTACAGAAAGCAGTGTCCTTTATTTTTAATCCTGATTTCTGATTGAACAGTTTGGTGGTCTAATGATTTTAGTTAGTGAAACTCATAAAATACATAGAACAAAGTACCTTGAACCTTTCCCTTTGTCTTCTCATCTATGTTCCTATTATTTCTAATGAATCATCTCAGACAACATTCAGTGTGTTCCTCATTGACTATAGGACACTGGTAAAGCAAGTGAGATAATCAACTCCAGGCTGGGACTGTGCAAAAGCGCCAACAAACTACTCATGACTCCAACAGATGTTTCTGCTTTGGGGGGCCAGCAGAAATTTTATAGGGTTTTTCCTCCCTTTCAGGGAAAATTGCCAGAACAGTCAAGAAATGGGAAATATATAGGTCTGCTCACATTTCTAAGTTGGGAGGGATATTATATCCTGTAAAAGGAATCTTGGAGAGAGGAATTTCTGAAGACACCATCTCATGACCGCTATGTAAAATGTTCACCAGGAGAAAGAGGGACCAAGAAAAGCTCATTTGCTTCGGATTTCTCTGTATTTTCAAAACTGTGTGAATGTTAGAGTAGTTAGAAATGATATTCATTTATGGTAAAAGTACACCTGGGAGTCAATAAGGATTTCCCTTTCCCCACTAAAAGAGAAAAGAAATGACACAGATGCAGTACTCTGAATTTCTGCCATTTTCATTTGTTCTGTCTCTCTTGAATTAGTGTAAATTGTGAGTCCCATGAGGGAAAGGACTTGTGCATGTCTGAGAGAGTCTTTTTTTTTTAACTGATTGTGTACCACATAGTATAATTTTGCTAAAAAAACCTCAACTATTTTGGGGGAAGATTTGAATATTTCAGTTATCTTGGATTTATTTCCTTGAGTTTGTGAATCTCAAGAAACAGCCTGTGCAATATTCTGTGGATATACATCAGAGAAAACAGGTTGCATGAAACCCACATGAGGGACACCACAATGGAGCAGAGCAGAGCACTAATTCTGTGGACAGAGTCTCATCCTGGAAGAAAGTCTCAGATACATGGGAGAAAAAGCCTACTAAGCCTCTTGTCTGGTTAATGTAACAGGAAGTAATGAGGATTAGTTTGGAGAACAGGGCCACTGGTATTCTTCATGGCTTTTCTGTGCAGTAAAGCTATCTGCAAAGAGCGAGAAACGTCAAGCAAAGCCATTGCAATAATCCTTAAGTAGTTCTTTCTTTTTTGATATCATGAGCTCAAAGCCATGCATAAACAATTAACACAGGGAATATGATTGACTTGGAAAAGTAGTCAAGCCCATCTGTTTAGTCATTCACATTTTCTTATAATTAGTCCCAGCTTATGTTTCATTTGCTTGACAGAACAAAAGTGATTTGAGACGATTCAGCTAAGGAACATAGTATTAAGGAAATGTATCATAGATCTCTTAAAGTTCAGAGGATGGCGTCCACTAAAATCCATTGGCTGTTTTATTGTTTAAAAATGGAAATGTTAATAGAAATATCAGCAAACATTAGGGAGCTCTTCCTAATCTTTGAGAAGGAAGAGGAAACTTCAACTTATCATAGATTCCATAACACTATTCACTTTTCAGTGGAGTCCAAGTTAACTACTTTATTACAATTTTATCTAAGTTTAGATCTGAAGGGTGAATAACTGGATAAATTCAGAAGGAGTAGCCCATTAAGCTAAGGAAATTATGTAGAAAGACCTAGCGTTGCAAAAATAAAAATGTAAAAATTAAAAGGAATATATGTAAAAATACACAAATTGGAATAGAAGGAGATGAAACTATTGTGTGAATCAGAGTCAAGGTTAAAAATGGACTTCCACATCATGACAAATAGCAGTAAAACGAATCTAGTTTTGTGCTGGGGTTGTAGCTCAGTGGTAAAGAGGTTAGTTGCCTAACATGTGTGAGGCACTGAGTTTGATCCTCAGTACCACATAATAAATAAAAAATAAAGTTATTATGTCCATCTACAAATCTATCTATCTATCTATCTATCTATCTATCTATCTATCTATCTATCTATCATCTATCTATCTCCAGTTGCAAGGTTGTTCCTGCAACCTGATTTACCTTCAAGTGGGGGAAATGATAAGATTAGAAAAAAGCTGAAGTAGGCAAAAGATATTTAAGAGTTTTATTGATCCACTTTGTCATTGATTGTATGTGAGAAGGTAGAGAAGGAAAGATGAAGATTATTCTTATATCTGTATAAAAGTCTCACTGGCTAAAAGATTTGCAGAAGCGAGGGACAAATGAATTCCCTCTTAGCACTGTTCCACTATAGGATAATTCTTTCTAGACATCCCAAGCCCGTGGATGTGCTCCCAAAAGCAGTCCATACATTTCCTTCTCTTCTAGTATCATCTTTTTCATGCAGTGATCAATGGCTCTCTGAGGAGGCTCACTGCCAATGCCATGCTCATTGATAGAATGAATGACCATGACTTCTTGACAGTCTTCTAGGCACAACAGTTACTGCTACTGTTCCACAATGGCCATGGTTCTTGTGTTGGTTATTACTGAAGAATTGGAAAGGGTGCCTCTGCTCCATATTTCTGGAAAAGGTAAAATCATCATGGGTTATAGCATCGTAGTTCAGCTGATGGGCACATGCCCTCTTTGTTAGAATTTCAGACTAGTTCTTGAAGACAGGCTGAGAACAAAGGTCCTCTCCTTTCATTGTCCTTGCCATCATCCTTTCTTCTTCTGATGACTTGGACCTTCTTACTCTCAGACTGAAACACAAAACACCATGCACACATGGTCATGTGAAAAAACAAATATCTAAAGTGATCACTTTGCGTTTTAGTTGAAAAAAAAAGCAAGAGCATGAATCATAGTATGAGCTAAATTTAGACACTTGGCTAAATTATCAGCACCTGATGAGAATTTTATCCCATGCAATCATGGATTCTTGAAAAAGAGGCCCTTGAAGTTAATCTCCACAGTGCTTCTCAAATATCATGTGCATAGGAATTACAGAAAGACCATGCGAAATATAGATTTGAAATCAGTGGTTCTGGGACAGAAGTTTGAGGCTGTATTTCTGAGAAACTCCTTAGTGTTCTGGAGATAACTAGCCTGCAGCCCATGCTATGAGAAGCAAAGTTCTACTTCAGGCAAGTCTCTGAGTATAGTTGAAGAAATCAAGTCATAGATATTTATTTAGTTCAAGTCAATGGCTTCAGTTTACTTACTAGAGAATCAGAAAAAATCAGCTTCCTGAGTTTCAGTCTACTGTCCTTCTTACCACAAATAGCAGCAAACATCAATAATGTTTACTCCTCATTTTGGATTCTAGATAAACTGTTCTCCTACTCCCAAATGGAAAAATCTCCCCAATGAAGATGATGAGATCCAGAAGTAAAGAAAGCAATATATGCTAGTAGTTGAGGCTCTTCTCATTAATTAAAAATTGATCAGCTAATATTTGCTACTCTTGCATGATATGACATGTGGGACAATGTATTACTCCATTTCAAATATGTCTGTAATGAATTTCCATAGATAAAGAAAATGTTTCGTCAAATATAGTTTTGTATTCTGTTTTAGCAAGACAACAATGAAATAAACTATGTGGGCTTTTTAAAAGAGGTATTTGAACACAAAATTTTAGTATCGATTTTGTTTCAGTACCTTGATTAAATTTTCTTGGAAAAAAACTACTCTAGTTGGGCAAGAAACCTTCGCCATTCACCTGTTGCCCTGCTTCTAGACAGAGAGGTTAATCAGCCCTAAACCCAGGAGAGCAAGAAAAACTAGGGTGTTATGAAATGTTACAGTTCAAAGGACCAGCATTTTCCAACAATAGAGCAGAGGATTGACCCTTTTATTGACACAGCCATCCACCAACTCATACCTGGATTTTGTTATTTTTTGTCCTGTTCCTGACCCATCCCTTCTGAATGCTGCTGCTCAAGTTTAAATAAGTGCTGTTAGGGAAGCAGATGGTCTCCACTTCAAGCTAGGGAAGAGCCAGCAGGATATAATGCAAAGTGCTCTCTCCTGACCTTGGGATGACTGCAAACATGATCAAAAGGGATCTTATTCTCTAAGGTGGAGAGATAATGCCGCCTTATTGGGAGCTCAAAACTTCTTACCAACAGTGGCCAGTTTTACTGTGGTTCCTATGGAGAGTCCTCTGGAGGACATGCTGAAGCCATCCAACTCCTATTCCCTGGAATGTCTCCTAGGACTCCAGCACTGGCCAAAGAGCAGAAAAGAAGTAGCTGTTTCCAGCAATTTATAGTTTTCCTAAATACGAGAAGGAAAATGTGCGGAGACGTTTTAGCTCAGCAGGGTCCTCAACTGAAGACTTGAGAGGTTTCCACTGTTCCTGCCTGCATCTTGTGACTTTGCATCTAAATGAATGCTCTGCCATCTGAAACCTTTCAGGAATACTCAATTCATTCAGAGAGGAAAAATCCCTCCTGTATTAAACAGCAACATTTAATATTTATTGAAAATCTTAAAATGTCTTCCCAAATTAATATCTGATTCAAAAAGGAGCCAAACGTGAAGCCAGCAAACCAGGCTATGTACACATATATTCTATTCATAAATCTCTCAAAGAGAAGAGATTAAATAGCCCTTCACCTCTATCTGAAAAGTTTGAGAGGGCTATAAATGTGGAAATGTATTAACTGCGTCTTGAAAATTTATATGTACACGTAGCCTTAGGTTAAATCAAGCACTGGGCCTAATGTAGAATATAAAATACTCATCACTTACTTTCTCTTTTCTGAGAGAATATGTTTTGGTAGAGCAATTCATTCAACATTCAATAAATATACTCCTTTAGCTGAGAAGTATGGATAGCACAACAGGGAGGGAATTGAGAGAGGCAATGAAGAAACAAAGCCATAACATTCATTCATGGGAATGCAGCCAAGGTGAATTTTTTAACCATATAGAATCACTGTAAATAATCTGTAATAATAAGTCTCTGCAGAATAATGGGAAAAAATTGTCTGGCCAAAAATCAAATAAAATTAGTCTATCATAGGCATATGAATACAGAGATTCTTACAATTGGAAAAAAAAATTAGAGGTTCATTGTTATTAGTTAAGAAAATCTGTAATTGGTAAAGACTTCTACATAAAATTTGTTTCATGTTTTAAACCAAGTGTAGACACTTCAAGATGCCTGCATCACATTCCTGTCTGGCAAAGGTTTGATGTAGAAAATTGAACTATCGGGTCTACAGTGTTTTCTCAGATCCCTGAATGCCCACCAAATATATTGCAAAATCTGCTCTCACTGGTTATTTGCTTTAGTTTTTTTTTTTTTAGTAATTCTTTAAAATAATGCAACTGCACTAAACAAGAGCCAAGAACTAATACCCTAGATCCCTAAATAAGCCCTCATACATATTTTGTTAGGTAGTACAGTGCTGTTGTTCATAAAGGAAGTATAATTTAAATATCTTTGGGGTTAACCTTGATTTTCTCGGTCATGGAAGGTTCTATCATCTCATGGTTTCTTACTCATGGCTACTTCACACATTTAAATCATTGCTTAACTCTTGGAGAGCATGAGAGTTTTCAATATGGCTCTATCAAGTGACTTTGAATGTTATAATTGTTTCCTTGATATTATATAATTTTTGAAAGTGAAACACTACTTTCTGGATTTTTGCTGGAACAAATTGTTATAGTTTCTTAAGTAAATGGATATATCTTTCATTTATTCCTCCAATCCACAAATATTTACTATGCATCTGTCCTGTTTTAGACAATATATTAGCCAATAGGGATAATGATGAACAAGGCAAACTGAGTCTCCACTCTCATGGATCTTAATGAGGAGGTGAGGAAGGATTTGTTTATTGATGGATAAAATGTAGGTATATGAAATCTTCATCTCATACTTTAGAACCATAAAATGATTATTATTCTCTTCCAAAAGAAAGGATAAAATATGTAAACGTTTTGTTTCTCTAAAATTCATGTCAAAGTACTAACTTTTAGTATGCAGAATATGTTCATATATAGGGGCTCTAAAGATGTAATTAAGTTAAATGAGGTCATTAAGGGTAGACTTGAATCCAATATGACTGGTGTATTTATAAGACAATAAAAAAATAACACACAGAGAGGAAGGACCATGTGAAGACACTAGAAAAGGATATCCATTTTATAAGACAAGCAGAGATACCCTCAGAAGAAACAACCATTGCTGATAATTTGATCTGGAATTTCTAGCTTCCATACTGTGAAGAGAGAAGTTGCTGTTGTTTGACCTACTCACTGTGTGGTGCTTTTTTGGTAATAGCTAATATAGTTAAATATTTATTTATTTAATCTCAAGAAATTTAGTGTTAATGATTGATTTAAAATTATGGCAAGAAAGAAAACAATACCATAAAGGTAGGGGACAAATTGCCGAGGACTTTTATTATTAATATTATCTTCTTTGCTTCTACTAGTATGGTACCAAAGGCTTATATTTCTGAGATTATTCAGATCTAGAGATTCAGGATAGAAACTGAGACTTGCATAGATAGAATAAATCCTCAAGTGTGAGAACATAGGAAGACAGGGACATTTGAATTAACATTTCATTTATAAGATCTTAAAGTAAGAAAATAGACACTTATACAAAGATTTAACCAAAATAATCAATTACATATGGAAGTCAGGAATTAAAATAAACCATAAGCATACATTCTTCCATTATATAACACACTGTGGAATTTATTTTTACTGAAAGGTATTTTAAATATAAATTTCAGTGAAAAAGACGGTTTAAAGTATGTTCCTGATTTTTACAAACCAAACAAAACAATATAAACATCCAGAAGATGATAAGAATTTATGAACCAATATATATAATGGTCATTATCTTTGGGTGATCACATTAGAATATTAAAAAAAATCTTCCCTCAGTATCACATAATAATTTTCCAAAAGTGTGTTATTTTGACATACAAAGTTCATAAATTTTGTTTTTTAAAGTTTTAAATTTTATAAGTCAATGTTGTGCTTATATATTTTAAGTGGTTGAACCACTGGAAATGTGTCTTTAACTAAGAGAATTTAATTTTAAAAATACTATAAATATTATATTATTGAATATTTAAAATCATAACTTCTAAATTACAAGTCAATGCATTCTTAGTGCATGCTTGAAAACCCTGGGACATACAAGATGAATCTATCAATGAACATAAATACTAGTAATTCTATAATAATATAGTTGGCTTGCATTTTGTTCTTGGGTGAAGAAGTGCATTCAGATAACACTGCTTCCATGTTGGTTTATAATTGTGCCACTTTTCATGTTCCAAATATTGACTCTTATATTCACAAAAGAGATCATCATGCAGCAAGATATTGCATTCATTTCCTTTACAAATTATAGTTAGGCATTAATTCATTGTGTAATGTATATATTTATTTATTTATCCAGTACTTTCCATATGTAAGAATATTAATCAAAGATGGATGAAACATGACCCCTGTTCATTGCAACATATACTTGTGAGATAAAAAGTTAAAGACATATCCAAAATTAAGTACATATATTTTCCTAACTTACATAACAGCTGCATTCTCTTCAGCCAAGTTACATGTTGCTATTCATTACATTCGTGGATATTTATGTTTTACCCATTTATATCTGTCATTTAGCCATTAAACTATCCATTTAATCATTCTACAAAAGTATTCTTTCCCTTCAACTAAATTCAACAAATATGTATTAAACATAATGTTCTTCTACTTGTGCAGATTATGGAATAATGAGAAGACCTAACCCAACTATTCATATAACCAAAATAAATCAGAGAATATGCAAATGATATGCAAGTAATTAAGGGAATTCATCATGAGAAAAATTTAATTAAGTTTAAAAGTATGTGGAAAGACTTTTGGGCTTTTGAAGAATGGATAATATGTCAGCAGCCAAAGTGGTAAAGTGATGATATTAGTAGATTGAATAGCATGGACAAAAAAAAGGACAAGGGGATTTGGGACTAAGTAAAATGAGTACCATTTTTAAATATGTAAAAAAGGGTACTTTATTTTGGTGAGACGATGGAATGAAAACAAAACAAAACAAAAAAATAACTTTGGAAAAGAAGATCTGAAATATAACTAGGAAATGTATGGCTGAGAATGATGATTTTCCAGAGGAGTATTTTTGGTACAGAACATAGCAGTAATGGAAAACCAGTAAAGGAACTTGAGACATAAGTGATTATGTAGATGTATGCCTTAGGAAGACTAATTTGGTATCATTTTAAAGGAGGATGAATTTGTGACAGAGAAACTAGAGTAATATAATATAATATAATATATATATATATATATATATATACTCAATTTGACACACAAAATTTGAAGATATTTTTGTAAACAGAATCATATTTGATTTTCATATTTGTAACTGTGCTAAGAATAATTGATATTTAATGGAATTTTAGTGAGAATTATTTTGTCAAAAATCAACTTAAAGATGGTCTTCTCTTTCTTTATAGTATGGATTTTTATATAGTAAATTTAAGACAAATTAAGTTTTCCAATGAAGTGTAATCAATTTTATAGTTGCTTAGTACCTTGGTTTTTGTAGCATTTTGAGAGATAAGAATGTGATGAAATGTGATTCTTGTCATGAAGTTTGTCTGCTCTTGTTTTGACTTCTGGGCAATATGTAATACTTTATGGAATTAATTTAAATATGTATTCTATTATTCAATTTAGTTAAATATATGTTCAATATAATCTGGAGAATGATCATATCAAATAAAATAAAACCCCCAAATTTTTGTATTTAACTTCTTTGAATGTCTGCTCAAAGTATATATAATAGCTAAAAAAAATCCTCAAAATATAAAAGATTAAATCATTGCATCTTTACTTCTTTTTCAATATGAAAACAATGACTTTCAGTGCTCAGAATAATGCAAACCATCTTTTGGATTAGAAGGGGATCCTGTAAAAGGATCCGTTATCTTGTCGCAGGTTTGATGATTCAATACTTGCTGTATAATTCCATGGTCATGTGGCTTTAATCCTGTTACAAATCAAAAAGCACAATAATTTTCTGGAAAAAAATGCTTCATTTTGTTGAACAAAAGTAATTCCTACTCTATCTAATCTGTTGAATCCAAATACTCTAGAAAATGCAGTATTGGTAATGTAAGTGTAGGAAGTTATACATCATATTTTGAACAAATTCCATGCCATTGTTCAGGTTTTCCACGTATAAAACAAAACAGTATTACTTATTCAAAACTAGTGTTTCAAAAATCTTGAGATTTTTCAGAGTAATCTTTTGGTTGAAAATATGAAAGTAGAC